>NC_083405.1:112409921-112712952 GCF_020745735.1 Hemiscyllium ocellatum
GCCAGGAGTTTATACAAATAAACTCATGAGCCTTTCTATGTGTAAATCCAAAGTTGAGAGCTTTTACGAAAGAATAACTTTCTATTTTACCTGAAAAACTGAAAATTTCAACAAGTATTGATAGTATTCTTCCAATTAAACATTTGTCTCCCCATTATAAAACAGAACAGAAATCAAAAAATATTGTTGTGAATATATACTAGCATGCAACTTTAAAATCGTCTTCAATGATGTAGGTGTGAATGATCGAAATTTAATTCCACTTTCACAATAATTATTTTCCCCCACTATCAGAATAAGGATATAGCACAAACTTTGTCAATTTCAGCAAGCTAAAACAACTAGTCAGGTTTTGAAATGTTAGAATTTGAAAACTAAAAAAAGTAGAATTTAAATAAATTAACTACAACAGGGAAGTTCACAAGAATTATAGTGCTTTCCCATTTCCATCTTCATCAGTACTTTGACTCAATACTTCTCTTTTAGAATTTGAATTATAAGGGGTTCACCTAAAATATCCTCCAGTTCTGATTGTTCGAGGAGTGGGAAAGTTAAATATACCACAGTTATCACCAATAAACTTTACACAGTATAGTTGGGTTTGTGATAGCACTAAATTCTATTAACAACTGACATCTAAATAGCATCTTTAGTGTTTTAAAACCTTCCTGGAAATATTATCGACGTTTGACACCAAGCTACTAATGATCAAAAGCTTAGTCAAAGTAGTATTATTTAAGGACCATTTTAAATGAGGAAAAACATGTAATGAATTTTCTGGAAGGAATTTCAGAATTTCAAGCATATGGAGCTGAAGCATTGTCACTAATGATTAATCATTGGGGAATAAATAGGATGCCAGAAGGTTACATGACTTAAGGGGAATCACAGATTTTAGATCATTGGGATGGTAAGAAGGGATTAAACAGGAAGATCTGAAAATTTTCGGATCATAAATCAAGTAACACTGTCTTTCTGAAGTGTAATTATTATTTATTAAAATATTAACAGCAGCCTTTATCTTTAATTTAGTATCTTACCCACAGTGTCCCAGAAGCAGAGGACTGGAGTGTGTACTATGTTTTTTGAAATGAGCATAAGGGAATGAATGGAGAATGATCAACTCAGCAAAGAGAAAAGAACATTGCTTTAGTAGCCAATTAAGATTTACCACATATAAATACATTTAAAATCATTTACCTGTTGACTGCTGAGTCAGTACGAATTGTTGCTATAGGAGAGCGCATATTCTTTAGATCCCAGACTTTTACAGTTCTGTCATCACTGCCAGATACAACATTATCTCCCACAGTAAAGACAGCAGATGTTACAGTGCTGAAAAGAGATAAAACACATGCGTTATCATTAAATAATGTAATTCCTACACATCGGAGATCTGTCTCTAGCTGGTATATGGTATATTTAGATGCAATGTTTCCTAGAATTTCTTTTAAATGCCATATGCCTCATTCTTCTTTGTAAACCTATCTTTTTGTTAAACCAATTTGTCCGATGAACAGTCATCCATCAGTATTAAGATCAGTATTAACTATAGAGAAAATAAAGTGTTAACAAGCACTAAACAAGCACAATCTCAGCTCTTATTTGACTAGTGTGCCCCAAATCAGTATGGTAGTTTCAAAATATGTTTGCAGAATGGCAAAGATATATACAGAAAAAGAATTATTTTATGCACCAACAAGAAATCAGATACACACTCCATAAATTATTGGAGTTGATGCCAGCTGATCAGTGACATTACCCAGTTTATCCTAAATAGGTTCAATCCTCCATGTAAAACAGGAGATAGCAGCAATTATGTTGATAGTTAATATTCATCTTTCAATATTAACAATAATTTTAAAATGCATCGTTGGAAAATAAATCACACCAAGTACAAAAATCAAATTCACAAGCCATGGCTACTATTAGATTTCCCAAGTAGAGACAGGATGAAAATCTGTCAAAGTTCAACAAAGCTATCACATGCAAATTTCAACTCCATGAAATACGCATCCAGAATATTCAAATGCAAAACATTTTGGATAGAGTGCCAAACCTTGCAAGAGTAATTTATCACAAACCCTTCTTCCAGAAGGATTGTTTTTATCAGAAATTGGGCAAAAATAATATAGAAAGGCTAACAATTGTCAATCTTTTTACTGCATCTGTGAGTCACATGATCATATCAATTAGGAGTAAGATATTTGTCTCATAGAAGCTGCTCTGCCATTTCAGAAAATATTATCTAACCTGATTGTGACCTCTATTTTCCTTTCCATCCATTACACATTTACCAGTAAAGAATGCATAATTGAGTCTTAAATGTAGACAATAAACTTTGTTTCACTATCCTTTAGGAAAGAAATCACAGATTATCAACAAGGTAGAAGAAAAAATCTCATCCCTGTTTTAAATGAGAGACCCTCAATTTTTAAAGGGTTTTCTCTAATTCAAAGTCTCTGTCTTTGTCACAACTTTTAAGCAACCCTTTATTAAGGACCATCAAGATCTTAAGTATTTTAGTAAGAATGCCCCTTAACAACATTAAGTTAGCTTTTTACTCCAGATTTTTATTGAATTCAAATTTCACCATTTTGCATGGTGGGATTTGAACCTATGCCCCAGAGCGTTAGTGCTGGATTACTAGTCCAATGACATTACTATTATTCTACTCCCTTCCCATTCTTCTAAACTCCAATGGATAATAGCCCATCCTTTCCAACCCTTCTTCATAAAACAACCCCAGCCATCAATCAAAACAATCAATTTAACATTGTTTCAAATGCAATTAAATAAGGAGTCTAAAACTGCACGCTGAGCTCCCGATACTGCACAATTGGAGCAAAACTTGAATATTTTGGTATTCCATACCACTTACAAAAAACAACATTCCATTTGCTTTCCCAATTGCTTACTGTACCAGCATATCAACTTTTTGTGATTCATGCACCAGAAGACCCATATCCACCTGTACCTCATGAGCTCGAATGCTACCATGGGAGGTTGTGAATTTGAATTCAATAAAACTAGTCCTAAGGTGACTATGTAATGACTGTTCATCTTTGTGCAAGCTCGATCATTAATGCCATTTAGAAAAGAACTATGCCATGTTATATGACTACGTGTTATTCAAAACCCGTAACGTGGTTATCCTTGGCTGCCCTCTGAGTCACTGAGAACAGGCAATAAATTCTGACCTAGCCAGCAACACCCACATCCATAAACGGATAAGGAAAAGGTGCCTGGGAATATCATCGCAAGTGAGTTCCTCTTCAAGGCACACATACCAGCCTGAGTCAAAATGTGCGTACTGATCTTTAATAGTCCTGTGAATACATCTATGCATCTTCAATGGTTGAAGTCAGTTGCTCATCATCACCTTTTCAAGGACAGGACAAATTCTGGAATGGACAACAAGTTTTGACCCAGCCAGTGACACCCACACATAGAGGGAAAAAAGCTAATGGATGAGACACTACACCCAGGTTTTCTACATTGCTGTGACTAATTTGTTTCTAGAAGTCCTGCAGGTTGTAAAAGGTGGTATTTATACAGAATAAAATAAAACATAGAACTGTAGTCGCTGGAGACTGAAACAAAGACAGAAAGTGGAGAAACGCAGGAGGTCTGGCAGCATCTGTGCTGAGAAACATAGTTAACGTTTTGAGTCCATTGATACCTCATCAAAATTATTACATGGAAGCTTGCCTTTCTTTCTAAATATTCCTGCTTTGAATATAATGCATACATCTTCCTTTCAGTGCACATCACTACTTATATTGAAATCAGAATACATTTCTGCATTCCACCTCCATCCAGAACTGATGGATCCAAAAAGGACAAACTCATATATGATCATTTGATGAAGTTTAATATTTTGTAATTTACAATGGCAGTTGTTCCTGTCTATGTGTTACTTGAGGAATACAGGCGTCACATACTGATCTGGATGCTGATTGAATTTAACAGCATCCAGGCCACCAGAGGCCCTTTTATGCAGGAACACTTAATCCAAATTGACACTAAATTAAGGTTTAATAAGGATTAAACCACTCTGTGTAAATGGAGCAAAGTTCTTTAATTTAATACCACCCTAAAGCTAAAAAATGCTATTTTGGCACTTTTAAAGAAGTCAAGTATCTTTCAAAGAAAAACCTGGTGAACAAGCTGAGATCATTCACCTCAAATCTATAAATATATAGTTACACAATATCATTTTTTAAAATGCAATGCCAAGAGAATAAGTTAACATGCAAAATGTTGGAAAACATAAAAAGTCAATTAGCCTCTTGAAACGGAGATGATGTTAAGGCAGAAAACCATCACCTAAACTTGGACAAGTTAGTGCCTGTTCATTGTTGTCTGATGGAAATAAACAGGAACAATGAGTAAAAATATTTGATATCCTGCTTTGCATTAGCAGTATTTATAGCTTTTGTTTTAGAAATTATAAGTTAGACAAGTCTAAGTCATTCTGTACACCTAGATTTGAATTCAGGTCAAACTATTAGAGTAAAAACCCCTTTGCTTTAGGAGTACACACAGCAATTGGATGCCAGTTAGACTGTTATATTAGACAACCTGCATAAAGATTCACGCAAAACATAACCCTCTACACTAAGATGGGAAATTGCTAATGACACCGGTGTAAAATCAGAAGAGCAGAATGGAGGATCCATCTCAGGCTCTTCCAGTGGTCCCCAGCATCACAGATACCAGTCTCCAGCCAATTCAATTCACTCCATGTGATATTAAGAAATGGCTGGAGGCACTGGACTGCAAAGGCAATGGGCTCTGATAACATTCCAGCAATAATATTGAAGACGTACGCCAGAACTTGCAGCTCCCCTAGTCAAGCTCTTCTTGTTACAGTTACAACGCTGGCATCTACCCAACAATGTGGAAAATTGCCCAGGTATGTCCTGCACAAAAAAGCAGGACAAATCCAACCCAGCCAATTACCGCCTAATCAACCTACTATCGATCATCAGTAAAGTGATGGAAAGGGTCATCAACAGTGCTATCATGCAGCATCTGCTTAGCAACAACTTGCTCAGTGATGCCTAATTTGGGTTTCACCTGGACCACTCAGCTCCTGATCTCATTACAGCCTTGGTTCAAACATGAAAAAAAGAGCTGAATTCCAGAGATGAGGTGAGAGTGACAGCCCTTGTCATTAAGGCCATTTGATTGAGTATGGCATCAAGGAACCCTGGCAAAACTGGAAACAATGGGCATCAGGGGCAAACACTCTGCTGGTTCGAGTCATACCGAGCACAAAGGAAGATGGTTGTGGTTGTGGAGGGTCAGTCGTCTCAGCTCCAGGAAAAAGCTGCAGGAGTCCATTGGGATAGTGCCCTCGGCCCAACAATCTTCAGCTGCTTCACACTGACCTTCCCTCTGTCATAAGGTCAGAGGTGAGGTGGACAAGTTCGTCGATAATTGCACAGTGTTCAGCACCATTCACGAATCCTCTGATACTGAAGTAGTCCATGCTCAACTACAACAAGGTTTGGACAATGTCTAGGCTTGGGCCAACAAGTGGCAAGTAATATTCGTGCCACACAAATGCCAGACAATGACCATCTCCAATACCAGATACTCAAACCACCGCCCCTTGACATTTAACAGTATTACCATCACTGAATGTCAACATCCTTGGGATTACCATTAACCAGAAACTCAACTGAACTCATCACATAAATACAGCGGCTACAAGAGCAGGTCAGAGACTGTGATGAGTAACTCACCTCCTGACAGCCCAAAGTCTATCCAACATCTGCAAGGCACAAGTCACAAGTGTAATGGAATACTTCCCACTTGCCTGGATGGGTGCAGTTCCAAGAACACTCAAGAAGCTTGACACCAGTGAGGACAAAGCAACCCGCTTGATTGGCACCATATCTATAAACACTAAATTCCTCCACCACTGACTTTCAGTAACAGCATGTGTACTATCTACACTGCAGAAATTCACCAAAGATCCTTAGACACCATCTTCCAAACCCACGGCCAATTCCACCTAGAAGGACAAGGGCAGCAGGTACTTGGGAACCCCACCATCTGCAAGTTCCCCTCCAAGCCACTCACCACCCTGACTTGGAAATATAACGCCGTTGCTTCACAGTCGTTGGGTCAAAATCCTGGAATTCTCTCCATACCGGCATTGTGGGTCAACCTACAGCAAGTGAACTGCAGTGATTCAAGAAGGCAGTTCACCACCACCTTCTCAAGGGCAATAGGAATGGGCTATCAATGCTGGCCAGCTAGATGAATATTAAAAAAGAACTTACCGCATTTTACTTCCACGACTGGGGTCTTTTAATTTACAAATTTCTAATACTTCAAAAGGGTTACAGAATCACTCTTCCAAATACTTCCTGTTTCATGTTAGGTCCTTCCCTGGGTTGATCAGGTCGAAGAATAAGACAAAACAGTACGTCAGGAACTTTAATTGACATAATCAATAATATAGACAGAGAATATTATTCTTCAGACATCTGCAATCGGTTAGCCTTCCAGATTATTATTTCCAAAATACCTTATTGCTGTTTGAAATGTTAAATTTTGCTAACAACGTAACACCAATAAACTGCTTATCAATACTCAGTTCAGGTTCCATTGGAATCACATGGCTCATAAGAGGCTGAAGAACCATTCTTTTGAATGAAAATACCTTTAAAAGGTGCGTAGAGTGATTTAATTGGCTGAATTTCTAGTTAGGTGACGTTTTTGTGTAGGTTCATAATTATATTTGTACCTAGATAATAAAATTATATTTGCTTAAGATTTTATCTAATCATGACAGAGAAAAGAAATGCACAAAAACTGTATACTTGTGTCATTTTCAACAGAATCATAGAAGCATTGAATAAAACAATTTGGCCTACTGTGCATCATCCATCTCTTTAAAGCTATTTTCACTTGCTTCCCATGTTCCAAATTCCTGTATGTTCTTTCTTTTAAAGGATTTAAAAGAATAAGAACATCCTTTTGTAAATTATCACTGAATCTGTTTCAGATACCCTTTCAATTGGTGTACTCTCAAGCATAACAACCAATGCAGTTAGAAGAATGCTTCCCATTTTACTTCTGATTCTTATGCCACTATCTTAACGCTGTATCTTCCTGTCACTGGAAACAGTCTCTCCTTTGTTACTTTAGGAAATGCATTCAATTTTGAGTAGCTCAGTTATATATAATAGATACGGTTAAGAAATACTAAGAAATCACTGCATACTACCAGAATTGCAATCTTGGTAATCTGATCACAGCTTTTATTTGCATATCCAAACTTTTCAAATATTGAAGAATAAAGGCATCTCAATAATAGTCTTCATCCAAGTGGTACAACACCAAATTAACAATAAAATTGAAAAAATATTTGGGGTAACTATATTGTAATAGCCACCCTTATTTGTTTTGACAGTATAGCAGTTATACTCTGGCAGCAAGGGGAGACTTATACCGGTGCAGGGCAATGGAGACAGAGCTACACTGGATCAGGACAGTGAGGAGAGACATATGCTAGAGCTGGACAATGAGAACAAAGCTATGCCAGAGCAGGACAAAGTGGGAAGATCTGTACTGGAGCTAGACACTTGGTGAAGTGGCAGTAGCAATTGGAAGGAGAAAACATAGGTGGGAAAACTGACAGCCATAATAAATTAATGTGAGTGCCATAATTCAGATGCAACAAGACCTATATTGGAGAACAACAGGGAGGTGGGTAGAACAAAAAGGACAAGCAGTGTGCCTGATCTGTGCTGATCTTTGTTGCACCAGGAAGTGCTCGCTCACTCACTCACATGGATCACACATTTTTCAAGAAGCCAGACATCAGCAATATTTTTGTTTTGCATAGTTAATGATAAAAGTTTGATATAATGATTTCTGTTGCATTGGAGAGAAACAAGAACATTTGAAAACAATTGACTGCTCTATGGAAATAGATGTATTGATTACACTTGTACAATAACATTGAACCTACTGATTTTTCTGGGTGTGCCCATAAAAATTATCAGGTGGATGGGTTTACAGTCAGAGTTGCATGTTTTAATGAAAATAAAGTGATAGTGAAGTTCATGGTATATTCCATGAACGACTGTATAATTTCACAAAAATAACCATCAAGTACAATCCAGCTCCATTTTTTGTCAAGGGATTGAGGATACGTTGCACTAAAATACATATGTCAATTCAATTTGCCGCAGCCACATCACAGTAATCTAAAGTGCCTGACAAATTGTACTCTCTTCACCTAGATGACAACCATCTATTTAAAGATACATTGTCAGCCAGCTTCATTCTCACTGCAATTCCCCGATTTGCTGCACAGGAAGAAAATGGAAGCATTTGCAGAAATGGAATTTGAATATAGTGCAGTTTTTTTGTTGAGATAATTACACCTATAGAAGTGCAGCAAATCAACAATACCATCAATTGCTGGGTGAGATGGTGCAAGTAATTTTTCTTCAGAAAGGAAATTTGAAAAAGTATATTTCTGTTCCTGAATGTTTACAGCTTAACCACGATCACTTAGCGCTAGCTGGAAAGACAGCTGCATAATACTGGTCGAACGTTTTATTATTTATAGTGCTCAACTATTAGTTTCTAAATTAGAGTCTGTTTTTATGGCAACAGGTTACTTCATGCTCTAGAAACAGTAGTTAATTAAATCACATTTTAGAAACAGAAGAGTACAGCTAATAAAGTTTATACTTTATAAGTTTTTAAATAATTATTTAAAATAAAGCAGAGTACTCATGAAATAAAAATAACCATAATAGCAACACTGGAATTTATTTTAAATACTATATTTTAACTAAAAATTTGAATGGTGTGAAAATACCTGAAAATGATTTAAATTAAGCACTGCATACAGCTAAAGCTCCCCTCAAAAGGGAAAGAAAAAAAAATTAAAGATTTATTCACAGGACCAAATCTATCCAAACAAATGCTTCAAAAGTAGTAGGAAAGTTCCTGACCGACTAAAGTCCTCTAGAATAAAAGCAGATTTATCATGGATCTGCAAATGAAGACCTATTATGCAAAAGAAAAAATGGGGTCACTGGTTCAATTCAATGGAAGCCTTGATTTGTCAAAAGCGGCCAAGTGAAAATGAAAATTTTGTAGAACTCCATCAAGAATAATTGTTGTCAATAAAAATAAAAACAATAGGTCATATGCCAGCTCTTTTACTGTAAGAGAGCAACTGTGCAGTTCCACAAAACAGTTGATTTGTCATTTAAATTCAGTGAAGAGGCAAATCTGTAATGTGGTGAGGACTAGCCCTCTTGTCACACCTGAAGAGCAATAAGATCCCTCATTTGCTTTATCAATCACAGCCCATAAATTTAAAAGCAGAATCCCACTGGGGTGCAGTATGATACCGCTGTTCCCAGACAAAGCTGATGTCTCTGCCAAAACTCAGCAAAACTCATTTATCTTGTCCTAGAGAGCAACGGAGCATACACTTCCAGCTGACAGTGCGGCAGTTTCTCCTCACACACCACTGACTGCTCTGGAACATTCTGCTCCCTGAGCGGGTCTCAATCACTGAAAATACTGTAATGCTAGCACTCCTCATTAGAACAAACAGCTGTCTCAACAGTTAAAAATGCCAGAAACTGGTTTGCATACCAATCTGTTAAAACTTTACACAGTAAAATGGTTACAATGTAATTTAAGATTTTCAAAACATCTAAAAATAAATCCTTACTGGAAAGCTATGCCCATTGCATTTGGGTATCCTACTTTCATATAAATTTGATCCGTCTTTAAAACATTCAGGAAAAAGTAGCTCTTCTAACCAATTACAACCTGGATTTAAAAGTTAAAAAAAAGTTATAAAGAAAGATCACTGTGGAATTACAGGAGTGGGAAATAAATAGAGACATCTTACAAAATGTCCATATTACAAAGGTGGTGGTGCAGGACATCTTAAAACGCATAAAAGTGGGCAAGGTGCTTGGAGGGAATCCTGAAGGGCAGCATTTACATGTATTTGGAAAGATATGGACTAATTTGGGATAGTCAACATGACATTGTGCATTGGGAATTGTGTCTCATGAACTTGATTGAGTTTTTTTTGAAGAAGGAGCAAAGAGGATTGATATGGGGAGAGTGGTGGATGGGATCGACACATACTTCAGTAAATCATGCGACAAGGTTCCCAATGGTAGACTGGTTAGCAAGGTTAAATCACACAGAATAGAGGCAGCACTGGTTATTTGGATACAGAACTGGCTCGAAGGTAGATGACAAAGGGTGATGATGGAAGGTTGCTTTTCAGACTGGAGGCCTGTGTCCAGCGATGTGCCATAAAGATCGGTGCTGGGGTCCACTGCTTTTTGTCATACATATTATATCAATATGAATTAGATGTGAACAAGTTTGCAGATGACACCAAATTGAATATGTAGTGGACAGCGAGGAAGGCTACATCAGAGTACAACAGGATCTTGATGAGATGGGCTGATGGACCAAGGAGTCACAGGTGGAGTTCAATTTAGATAAATGTAAGGTGCTACATTTTGGAAAGGCAAATTTTAGCAGGACTTATACACTTAATGGTAAGGTCCTGGGAAGTGTTGCTGAACAAAGAGACCTTGGAGTGCAGGTTCATTGTTCCATGAAAATGGAGTCTCAGATAGAGAGGATAGTGAAGAAGGCAAAACCAAAAGAACTGCAGATGCTGTGAATCAAAAACATTTGCCTGAAAAACTGATAAGGTCTAGCAGCATCAGTTAAGAGATGACCTCTGGACAGTCACCGGACTCGAAACATTAACTTTGATTTCTCTGCACAGATGCTGCCAGACCTGCTAAACTTTTCCAGCAATTTCTGTTTTTGTTAGTGAAGAGTGCATTTGGTATGCTTGCCTTTACTTGTCACTGCACTGAGTTTAGGAGTTGTGACTTTACAGGACATTGTTTAGGCCAATTTTGGAAACCTGCATGCAATTCTGGTCTCCTTCCTATTGGAAGGATGTTGTGAAACTTGAAAGGGTTCAGAAAATATTTAGCAGGATCTTGCCAACGTTAGAGGGCTTGAGCTATTAGGAAAGGCTGAATGGACTGGGGCTATTTGCCCTGGAGCTAAGGAGTGACATTATATAGGTTTATAAAATTATGGGGAATGGAGGGGCGCATAGCCAAGGTCTTTTCCCCAGTGAGGGAGAGTCCAAAACTAGAGAGTATAAGTTTAAAGTGAGATGGGAAAGATTCAAAAGAAACCTAAGGGGCAATGTTTTCACACAAAGGGTGGTACATGTATGTAATGAACTGCCAGAGGATGTGGTAGAGGCTGGTACAATTACAGCATGAAAAAGGCACCTGGATAGGTATATGATTAGGAAGGGTTCAGAGGGATATGGGTAAAATGCTGGCATATGGGACTACATTTATTGAGGATATCTGGTTGGCATGGACCAGTTGGACCAAAGGATCTGTTTCCACATTGTACAGCTCTATGACTGTACAAGTAGACAATGCTTCTTGTGTTTATTCTTGGGACATAAGCATAGCTGGTTGGCCAGTATTTATTGCTTGTTCCTAGTTCCTTAAGGTGATGGTGACTTGCCTTCCTGAGCCTTTGCAGTCCATGTTCTGTGAGTTGACCCAGCGATAGTGAAGGAACAGCAATATATTTCCAAGCCAGGGTGGTGAGTGCCTTGGAGGAAACATGCAGGTGGTGGTGGTGCTCTCAAGGATCTCCTGCCCTTGTCCTTCTAAATGGAACTGATCGTGGGTTTGGTATGATGCCCAAGGATCTTTGATAATGTTTTTCAGTGCATCTTGAAGATAATACACACTGCTCTTACTGAGCACTGTTGGTGGAGGGATTAGTTGTTTGTAGATGTGGTGCCAATCAAGCAGGATGCTTTGTCCTGGGTGGTGTTAAGCTTCTTAAGAAATGCTGGAGTGACACTAATCCAGGTAAATGATGAGTATTTCATCAGAATCCTCAACTGTAGATGGTAGAGGGGGTTTGGGGAGTCAGGAGGCAAGTTGCTCATTGTAGTATTCCTACCCTCTAACCTGCTCTTGTAGCTACCATATTTAGATGGCGAGCCCAGTTCAGATTTTGGTCAATGACTGTTCAGTTTCTAATAACCCCCCAGGATGTTGATAATGGGGGAATCTCAGTGATAATAACTTCACTGACTATCAAAGGATGATGGTTAGACTCTTGTCAGAGATGATCATTGCATTTGTGTGAAGTGAACATTGCTTGTCACTTTTCAGCCCAAACCTGGACACCATCCTGGTCTTGATGCTTTTTGATAGAAAATTAATTGTAATAGAGTAGTGCATCAGCTCAAACATAAAAGAAAAGCAGAAGTAGATCTGTGTAGACAAGTTACTTCACTTCCTTTATATGGGGCTTTTTTGAATGAATATTCATTTTTCTACCTTTCATGGTAATCAATGACACAGTTACATCAACTGTACTAAGTGAGATCTTTGAGGCCAAAAGGAGTCAAGAAAATTACAAAAACGCTACTTCTTGAAAAAAAAAATCGCTAACACTTATGGCTACTGCTTCTACTAATAACTCTGGTTTGATAACTACCTTGAATGATGACAATATTCTTGCAAGTTGCATCAATATTTTATTTCAAAAATCTTTTTTAAAAAAAAATTTGCTCTAACATTCATTTATCTGAGCAAAATGGATAAATTTAACTTTTTATAAGAACAAAGAATAATACAGCACAGGAACAGGCCCTTTGGCTGTTCAAGCCTGCACTCCCGCATTTTGCCCTTACATACTAAAACTGTCTTCATTTACAGGATCTATATTCCTCTATTTCCTTCCTTAAGTTAAAAATCACACAACACCAGGTTATAGTCCAACAGGTTTAATTGGAAGCACCAGCTTTCGGAGCACTGCTCTTTTATCAGGTGGTTGTGGAGTGCACAATTGTAGGACACAGAATTTATACCAGTCCAACACTGGCATCTCCAAATCATATTTCCTTCCTATTCATGCATTTGTTCAGGTGTTTCGTGAATGCTGTGTCTGCTTCCACCACCTCCTCTGGCAATACTTTCCCTCACCACCCTTTGTGTGAAAAAACTTGCCTCGCAATTCTCTTTTAAACTTCCCCCCTTGCACTTTGAACCTGTGTCCACTAGTAATTGACCCCTCCGCCCTGGGAAAAAGCTTCAGGCTTTCCACTCTATCCATACCATTCACAATCTTATAAATTTCAATTAGATCACCCCTTAACCTCCTGCATTCCAGTGAAAACAAACCCAATTGATCCGACATTCTTCATGGCTAAAATCAGCCATACCAGGCAACAACCTAGTAAACCACTTCTATACCCTCTCCATGCACATCCTTCTGGTACTATGGTAGGGCTTATGCCCGAAAGGTCGATTCTCCTGCTCCTCGGATGCTGCCTGGCCTGCTGTATTTTTCCAGCACCACATTTTTCAACTCTGGTCTCCAACATCTGCAGTCCTCACTTTCTCCTACCTGACCAGAACTCTACACAATATTCAAAGTGTTAGAAAGATATTGACCATAGAATAACATTCTTATGCACAGATTTTCTCAAAGATAGCACCAATGAATTGATGAGTTTTGGAAGAGTTTTTTTTATTCTACATTAATACCTATAGTTAAGCTCATTGAAACATAAACAAAAACAAATTTAAAACTTCACCAGGTTCAGAAAAATTTAAGTGGTGCTTTTCTAAACATGGGTATTTTACTTTAAGATGGACTGTTCCAGCATTTTTCTAAAATGTCTGCAAAGATATGTTTACTATTTGCTCTAACACAGACCAGATTTTCACTTCGCCTGGTTTAGTCAATTCATTAAATGCATCTGTTGGTTGTAGTACATTGCTCTAAGTCGTAGACAAAAAGTAAACTGAATGCCCTATCTCAAACCTCAATTTCTCAAACATAGAATCCACTGAATGACTGAGTGCCAAAATGTCAGTCAAGTCTGGGCTCTTTCATTTATAGTGCAACAAAGAGGGAATGGGATGAAATGAGATTAATTGTTCCATCAAAACTACACATTCCAGAGAACATGAACAATATATTTCATTGCAAAGCAACAACCTTATGTATGTAGTGTGTAAAAACAATGACTGCAGATGCTGGAAACCAGATTCTGGATTAGAGGTGCTGGAAGAGCACAGCAGTTCAGGCAGCATCTGAAGAGCAGCGAAATCGACATTTCGGGCAAAAGCCCTTCATCAGGAATAAAGGCAGAGAGCCTGAAGCGTGGAGAGAGAAGCTAGAGGAGGGTGGGGGTGGGGAGAAAGTAGCATAGAGTACAATAGGTGAGTGGGGGAGGGGATGAAGATGATAGGTCAGGGAGGAGGGTGGAGTGGATAGGTGGAAAAGAAGATAGGCAGATAGGACAAGTCATGGGGACAGTGCTGAGCTGCAAGTTTGGAACTAGGGTGAAGTGGGGGAAGGGGAAATGAGGAAACTGTTGAAGCCCACATTGATGCTCTGGGATTAAAGTTTCCGAGGCGGAAGATGAGGCATTCTTCCTCCAGGCGTCTGGTGGTGAGGGAGCGGCGGTGAAGGAGACCCAGGACCTCCATGCCCTCGGCAGAGTGGGAGGAGGAGTTGAAATGTTGAGCCACAGGGCGGTGTGGTTGATTGGTGCGGGTGTCCCGGAGATGTTCCCTAAAGCGCTCTGCTAGGAGGCATCCAGTCTCCCCAATGTAGAGGAGACCGCATTGGGAGCAACGGATACAATAAATGATATTAGCGGATGTGCAGGTAAAACTTTGATGGATGTGGAAGGCTCCTTTAGGGCCTTGGATGGAGGTGAGGGAGGAAGTGAGTGTAGGTTTTACAGTTGCTGCGGTGGCAAGGTGCCAGGATGGGAGGGTGGGTTGTAGGGGGGCGTGGACCTGACCAGGTAGTCACGGAGGGAACGGTCTTTGCGGAAGGCGGAAAGGGGTAGGGACGGAAATATATCCCTGGTGTTGGGGTCTGTTTGGAGGTGGGGGAAATGTCGGCGGATGATTTGGTTTATGCGAAGGTTGGTAGGGTGGAAGATGAGCACCAGGGCGTTCTGTCCTTGTTACGGTTGGAGGGGTGGGGTCTGAGGGTGGAGGTGCGAGATGTGGACGAGATGCGTTGGAGGGCATCTTTAACCACGTGGAAAGGGAAATTGCGGTCTCTAAAGAAGGAGGCCATCTGGTGTGTTCTGTGGTGGAACTGGTCCTCCTGGAAGCAGATACTGCGGACACCTCCCTCCCCTTCCTGGACCTCTCCATCTCCATTAATGACGACCGACTTGACACTGACATTTTTTTTTTTTACAAACCCACCTACTCCCACAGCTACCTGGATTACACCTCTTCCCACCCTATCTCTTGCAAAAATGCCATCCCGTATTCCCAATTCCTCCGCCTCCGCTGTATCTGCTCCCAGGAGGACCAGTTCCACCACAGAACACACCAGATGGCCTCCTTCTTTAGAGACCGCAATTACCCTTCCCACGTGGTTAAAGATGCCCTCCAATGCATCTCGTCCACATCCTGCACCTCCGCCCTCAGACCTCAGCCTTGCAATCGTAACAAGGACAGAACACCCCTGGTACTCACCTTCCACCCTACCAACCTTCGCATAAACCAAATCATCCGCCGACATTTCCATCATCTCCAAAAAGACCCCACCACCAGGGATATATTTCCCTCCCCACCCCTTTCCGCCTTCCGCAAAGACTGCTCCCTGCTGACTACCTGGTCAGGTCCACGCCCCCCTACAACCCACCCTCCCATCCTGGCATCTTCCCATGCCTCCGCAGAAACTGCAAAACCTGCACCCACACCACCTCCCTCACCTCCAACCAAGGCCCTAAAGGAGCCTTCCACATCCATCAAAGTTTTACCTGCACATCCACTAATATCATTTATTGTATCCGTTGCTCCCAATGCGGTCTCCTGTACCTTGCGGAGACTGGACACCTCCTAGCAGAGCGCTTTAGGGAACATCTCCGGGACACCCGCATCAATCAACCATACCGCCCTATGACCCAACATTTCAACTCCCCCCTCCCACTCTGCCGAGGACATGGAGGTCCTGCGCCTCCTTCACGGCCGCTCACTCACCACCAGACACCTCATCTTCCACCTCGGAACACTTCAACCGCAGGGCTTCAATGTGGACTTCAACAGTTTCTTCATTTGCCCTTCCCCCACCTCACCCTAGTTCCAAACTTGCAGCTCAGCACTGTCCCCATGACTTGTCCTACCTGCCTATCTCCTTTTCCACCTATCCACTCCACCCTCCTCCATGACCTATCACCTTCATCCCCTCCCCCACTCACCTATTGTACTCTATGCTACTTTCTCCCCACCCCCACCCTCCTCTAGCTTCTCTCTCCACGCTTCAGGCTCTCTGCTTTTATTCCTGATTAAGGGCTTTTGCCCGAAACATTGATTTTACTGCTCCTCGAATGCTGCCTGAACTGCTGTGCTCTTCCAGCACCACTAATCCAGAATTATGTATGTAGTGCCTTTGGTGTTTACAAGAAGTATGTAAACATTTTATATAAACACTTTACTACAGCAGAATTAAACAACTGTTTGCTGGGGCAAAATCAGAAATTACTGGAGAAACTCTGCAGCTCTGGCAGCATTTGCATAGAGGAAGCAAAGTTGATGTTTCTTCTTCATAACTCTCCAGATTTGAGTCACGTGATTTGAAATGCTGACTCTGCTTTCTCCCACAATTGCTGCCAGAACTGCTGAGTTTCTCCAGCAACTTCTGTTTTTGTTTCAGATCTCCAGCATCCGCAGGCCTTTGTTTTGTTTTAATTTGCTGGGATCTAGGCCCTTTGAAAATTAGTTTTGTTATGATTTAAAGTGCTAACATTGTAAATATGTTGTGTTTCATTCATTATTGTTCACTTACCTAATCTTCATTAACAAAGTTACCTGAGAGAGGAGACAAAGGGGGAACATGGTATTTTTTTTAATATACTCATATTATCAAGGTAAAGGTTTGTGGTTCAACCCATGGGTTTCAGTATTACTTTCCCAAGATATTGAGCAGATTAAAGCATACTTCAGATTAAACAGGAATAAGTGAAATGATTAAAAGATTGATTGATGAACTGACCTCTGGTAGAATAAAACTCCAAAAAACATAGTTCCTTTTCATACTAAAATGTACCTGCTTTTGTCACTTTCATGGTTAAATACCCTAATATTCTTCTTGCTGGCTTCCATGAATTCAAATTTATCTGAAACTTGCTACTTTACACTCAGTCCCACCATCTCCTATGCTTTCCAAACAACAACACAGCGCAACCCTCAAGACATTCAGTTGAAAGTGCGAATGCTCAAAGATAAACTCTTCTAGTTTGGATCATGAGAGAAGAGTAACTTCTTTTATTCTGTTATTGTGAAACAGTAATATTTTAATGGATTGTGTTTCAAGTTTTATTTTGGTTAGTCATAAAGAGAAAAGTGAAGCAAAAGAATTTAGATTTATTGGTACGATATTGAGTGATATGAATGGTTTACAGGATTGATTAGCATTGACTTAGCTCCTCAGTACCTCATTACAACCAGGAGTGCTTTACTGTTAAAGGTTCGTGAATAAGGGGGCATAATTTTAGGCTGAAATACAGGAGATCTAGAGGGAATTTCAGGAAAACATTTTTTTAAACCAAGTGGGAATCAGGAAAACACTGCCTGAGAGGATGAACACTTGAAATGCCATAACATTCAAAGCTACGGACCATTTTTTGAATTTATTCATCACGTGGGCATCACGTGCAGGCCAGCATTCTTTAACTGCCCATCCCTAGTTGCCCTTCAATGCCATTAGGGAGGAAATTCCAAGATTTTGACATAGGATTCCAGGATTTGCTGGAAGATGTGACTAGTGTAGGTAGTTTTTTGGTGAGTGCAGACTTAATAGGCTGAAGGACATCTGCATACTGTATAATTCTAAGAGAATAACTTGACAGAGAGACGATAAAGTTGATTAAAATACTCAAAATTCCACTGAAGCATATAGGATCCTGATCTGTCTTGAAAGTGTGGATTCCAGGAAACCTACTGTAGGACAAATCAGTATCAGGCAATAATGTTAAAATAAAAGGTCTCACATCTAAGATAGAGTAGGTTGTTAGTTTGTGGAATTCTCTTCCTCAGAGAATAGCAAGATCTGGGTCATTGTGTCCACCCAAAGCTGATTTAAGATTCTTAATAGACAAGGGGATCTAGGTCTACACTTGGGGCGCGGTGGAGGGCAATGTAGGAATAACAAAATGGAGTTAAGACCACAATTCTTTCAGCTATGATCTTATTCAATGGCCAACAGGCTTGGAGGGTCAAACAGCCCGCTCCTGTCCCCAGCTTCTATCTTGCTAAAAGAATTCAGATCATCAAGGAAAGGATAGGGTAATACAACTGTGTGTGAAACCTTCAACTGTAAAAGCAAACAGTAGCATAGCTATAATGCAATGTATTGACTTTTCTACTGTAATTTCATTATTCTATAAACAATAATATCTGCTCCATGTCACTCATCATGAGTCTGAATGCTGTGGGAACCACAACAGACCCTTGAGGAACTTTATTATGCATTATTACCAGACAAAGATTGGTCAGCTTTACCCTATTACGATGAATTCATTGTTCAATACAACTCTTTTGGGGGAATGGATCAAATCTCAACTTAGTTCCTCAATGCAGATGGCTTGTTATTTTATACTGATTTAGCATCTAAATGATGGTTAATAACAATTTTACAAAAACAGCATGCTTCAGTAAAAGCAACTCAACACAATGACAGTCAAAAGTCATAGTACTGCAATTTAGTATCAGATTTGTGGTCCAAATGAAAGAGGACTCTAATTTCAATTGCTCCAGAACAGGAATCTTCTGCAAAATAGTCGTAACTTTGCTACAGGCCATGAAATCTTGAATAATCCAATGAAACTGTATTCGATACTCTGGAACTCATGCAGCAAAATATCCATGAGCTCTAAATGTAAATGTTATATCCTGCTCTCAGTAGAGCCAATTATTTGATAACAAGCCAAATCAAAGGATATTCTGGAAAATAAAAGCTCATGGTATGGCCGTAAGGTACTGGCAAGGACAGAAAATTTGCTGGCTAACAGAAAACAGAGAAGGGGAATAAATATATTTTCAAGGTGGCATGATATCATGAGTGGTGTTTTGCCAGGTTGGTGATGGGGCCTCAACTCTTTACAATTTCTATAAATGATTTAAATGAAAGGATCAGAGATATGGTAGCTAAATTCACTGATGGCACAAAGATGGGTAAGAAAGTAAGTTGTGAAGAGGACATAAGGAGCTTACGAAGGGATATAGATAGGTGAAGTGAGTGGGCAAAGATCTAATAAATGGAGTACAATATGGGAAACTAAGACATTGTCCATTTTGGCAGAAAGAATAAAAAAAGGCACATTATCTAAATGGTGAGAGGTTGAAGAGCTCTGAGATGCAAAGATATCTGGGTGTGCTGTGGTGGATGTATCACAGAAGATTAGTATGTAGGAACAGCAAGTAAACAGGAGAGCTAATAGAACACTATATTTTATTTCAAAGGAATCAAATACAAGAGTAGGGAGGTTATGCTTCAGTTAGACAGGGACTTTGGTGAGACCGCATCTAGAGTACAGTGTACAATGCTAGCCACCATATATGGAAGGATGTTAATACATTGGAAGCAATTCAGGGAAGATTTATTAGACTAAATCTGGAAAGAGCAGACAGCCAAGTCAAAAAGCCTGTATTGTGTGGAGTTTAGG
The DNA here is from genome assembly GCF_020745735.1 of Hemiscyllium ocellatum. Classification (NCBI taxonomy): domain Eukaryota; kingdom Metazoa; phylum Chordata; class Chondrichthyes; order Orectolobiformes; family Hemiscylliidae; genus Hemiscyllium; species Hemiscyllium ocellatum. The sequence goes on from NC_083405.1 coordinate 112,429,708, forward strand.
GGTGACTTAACTGAAACATACAAGATGACTTGATGGGGTAGATGCTGAAAGGATGTTGGCACTTGTTGTGGAACCTAGAATAAAGGGATCATACTTCAAAAAGGCAGTGAATACAGAACCTATGCACAGTTTTAAGGCAGAAGGAGACAGTTTCTTGATTACCAAGGGATGAAAGAATATTGAGAATGTAGAGTTGAGATTACAATCAGATTAGCCATGATCTTATAAAACGACAAAGTAAGCTCAAACAGCCATGTGGGCTTCACTTGTTCATTGTTTGTTTTCATATGCTTTCTCTACATTAGACTTAGTGAATCTTTTTATTCTAACTTTCTTAATAAATGCAATTTTTTTTAATAAAACAAAACTCATTCTTTAAACTTTGCAAAATTGGTTAATAATATTCGGAATGAAAATAAAAATATTTACCTCATTAAATAGTGCAAAACACACACACATTCCTCCATTCACAACAGGAAAACAACAAAAAAAGTTCTATCTGGTTTTGAACAATAATGAATTGTTTTTGAAAAGCCAGAAAGGGTAATGTGTAAAATGTTCAGATGGCTGTCAGCAAACACAGGCTTTGCAATCCACAGCCTACCTCGGTTATACAGATTGTGCTTTTGAGGAGTGAAGACTTCTCAATCAGGTTTCATACTGGCTTTATAACAAGATATTTCCCACAAACAAAAAAAGGAGTTAAGCTGGGAATTCTTTTTCCTTGGCAGGGTGGTCACCAATTACTTCAAATGATGTCCAAAACATAAACTGAAATATGACAGCTACAAACCCAGGCGAGGGATCTTCAATACCAAATAGTTACCAACGACATGGGAGTGCAATCGCAGGTAGATAGGATAGTGAAGGCAGCATTTAATATGCTTGCATTTATCGGTTAGTGCACTGAGTACAGGAGTTGGGAGATCATTTTGTGGCTGTACTGCACATTAGTTTTGGAATATTGCATACAATTCTGGTTTCCCTGCTATAAGAAGGATATTGTGAATCTTGAAAGGGTTCAGAAAAAATTTACAAGGACGTTGCCAGGGTTGGAGGGTTTGAGCTATAGGGAGAGGCTGAATCAGCAGGGATTGTTTGCCCTGGAGCATCGGAGGTGAGGAGTAACCTTACAAAGGTTTATAAAATCATGAAGGACATGGATAGGATAAATAGACATTATCTTTTCCCCAGGGTGGGGGAGTCCAAAACCAGAGGGCATAGGTTTATGGTGAGAGGGGAAAGATTTAAAAGGGACAATGTTTTCACACAAAGGATGGTGTGTATGGAATGAGCTTCCAGAGAAAGTGGTGGAGGCTAGCACAATTACAACATTTAAAAGACATTTGGATGGGTATATGAATAGGAGGTGTTTAAGAACAAAGAACATTTACAGCCTAGGAAAAGGCCTTTTGATCCTCCAAGCCTGAGCCAATCCAAATCCACTGTCTAAACCTGTCACCCAAATTAAGCATTTGTATCCCTCTGCTCCCCACCTACTCATGCATCTGTCCAGACGTAGCTTAAATGAATCTACTCTGCCTGCCTCTACTACCTCTGCTGGCAACACGTTCCAGGCACCTACCATTCTCTGTGTAAAGTATTTGCTGCATGTCGCACCCTTAAACTTTTCACCTCTCACCATGAAAGCGTGACCTCTTGTTACTGAATCCTTCACCCTGAGAAAAAGCTTATCTATCTACCCTGTCTATACCGTTCATGATGTTGTAGACCTGAATCATGACCCCGCCTCCCCTTCAATCTCCTTTTTTCGAATGAAAACAAACCTACAGGGATATAGGCCAAATGCTAACAAATGGGACTAGATTTATGTAGGATATCTGGTTAGCATGGACAAGTTAGACCGAAGGGTCTGTTTCCATGCTGTGCATCTCTATGACAATGTGACAATCAAGAAATGCCTAGTTTACAATGCACTTTTACTGACCTCTTAACAACAAAAATATAGAGGTACTCGACAATTTAAGTTAGTTTGTCCAATTCAATCAACTTGAGCTCATGAACAGCAGAAGTCCAATTCCAAGTCTTGGGTCTATAGCCTAAGGTGGCACTTCAAAGGAAGGTGTACAGAGCAATTGCAGTAATGTTGCAATGCCACTTTTCAGATGAGACATTAAATGTAACAGTGACCTCACTTCCTAAAAAGTATTTCAAAGACTGTGAAGAGTTGACAGCAAGAGAAGTTGTAATAGACTCAGGATGAGCATATAGGGAAAAACAGGCCTTTCAGCCACTTAGGCCTGCTATATAAAACCTAAGAGAAATTTTATGCAGTGAATTGTGAAAATCATGCATATACGATCTCAAAGTAGAATCATACTTAATAGTAACTTTCAAAAGGGAATTGTATATACACTTCAAATGTAGAAATTTGAGAGGCTTTACACAGAGTTGGGACCAACTAGATACACTTTCAAAAGAACCATGATAGGCCGAATGGTGGGATATTTCTTTCAATATATTTTGAATGTAAATTTTGATTTCTAGAATAAGCCAAATTTTATTATCACGATCTCAGTTTAAAAACATTAAGCTGACAGGCGTACTGCTAACAATGGAAAAAGCAATTTGTAAGTTGAACCTGAAGCAGGGACAGACAAATACCTAGCTTATTAGCACCACCTACTGGACAGGATTGATGCAACCTCATTTAGAAGGGAAACGCAGTGGCAATAATATAGTTTAACAAAATAAATGTAATCTTCATTTACCTATTAATAAATTATTAGTTTATGCAATGTCACAAGAATTGCCTACTTCTTTTGGGAGCAGGGATCAACAGACTCGGTGTATGTGAAGGTGGCTGTCTGCCTTCTTCTTCCAACTTCTTTCAGCACCACCCCCTCACACCAACCCCAACTTTTGTCAATAGCACACCTTGATTTTGAATTTAAATTATTTCAATCGAGTCAATAACCAAAATGCCATTTTTTTTTAAAGTATTGGACCAGTATTAAACACAAATGATAATTTTTACAGTGCACTTGCTTTTCTCTTGGAAATTCTGCAGTGCGAGGGGGGTGATTCATTTACATGTTGATATCATTTATTTTACAGTTGGATGTTTAACTAATGGCACATAGGTTTTGGGGTATGTGCATGAGGGAATCCAATGCTTAGCTTGTCAGTATTTCTTTTTTAAAAGAAATGAATTAAATACAAGAGGGGCTTCTAGGAGTGGTACTATGAATTTGGTTGAAATTAGAGGAGTTTTACGAACAGACCGAGGAAATGTTGAAGAGAATCGGCCTTTTGTCATTTATGCTGAGGAGGAAACAAAATCCCATAGCTCCAAACTGGAGTTTCCAGTTCATGGATATTCTGGTTAAAGTTGGATATCAAAAACATTTTCCTGTAGCAAGGAGTCAGTTCAGAAAAATGAGGAAATCAGTTAGTTCTAGAGCAGAGGGTTTTAGTTAGAAGCATGAAGGCTTTATCTGAAACTGAGAAAATCTAAACACAGTTGCGTGAATAGGAGGTTGTTAAACTCTCAAGACTGATTTGAAAGCAACTGTTAGTCAAACCTATCAATGATTTAGAGAAGGAAACTCTATCTGTTGTTTGAATACTATAATGCGATTGCAGTTGGATAGATAGAATTGTCTTCTAGCATGCGTTTTGAAATATTTCAAACAGTGCTGTAAGCAAATAGCTTGGTTTATTCTATTTTAATTTCTTTGCTTTTGCATAATAAACTTTTGTCTTATTGTTAAAATCAAAGCTACAGCATCATGTGCTTGTGTTTCAGTGAAAGGTCATTAACTTTAAAAAAAAGTACGATCCATCAAGCCAGACTTCAGTTTGGGATCTGACATATTTCAGGAATATAATAATAACAATATTTCTTAACCTTCAATAAGACTGCTTAAACATTGGGATTTCAGATTGAAAATTTGCACCATTATACACATTATATATGAATTTTATACTTTAAAAGTTTGCTATGTTAAAATCTTGACATATTTAAGAAGTTCAAAATAATACTCATATGACTGAAATTTGAAGCTACTCCAAGCATATTGTTTGAAATGTTCTGGAATTGTGTCATTTGACCAATAGAATGAGGAGATAATCACAAAAGCTTAACATAAATATTTGTAACAAACACCAACAACATTTCATAGCTTGATTATCCCAAGTCATACAGCAGCTTTTGTAAAGCAATATCACAACATGAAACAATATTTACATTACCTTAGATTGCCATAAAAAAAACAAAAGACTTTGAACCAAACAACAATAAAATTTAACCTGATAAGACATTTTAAAGACAAACATGATGCAAACTAATTCTTTCTTTCGGTGAAACAAATTATTGCAATGCTTAACTGAAATATTAAGAATAGCATCTGCCAAATTCTTCAGGAAGAGGAGAAAAATTGGTACATCACCTTTTCACAATGTTACAATAAAGAATATAGGTTATTCATGATTCATAACGGATGAATCTTTCCGATGTTTTACACATTTCTCCCTCCTTTTCGGAAATTGACTGCTCCTCGGATAGCACCTCTTAAATGCTTAGACAGTGACTTTTCGGTGAACCATTTCCTTGATGCAATATGCTGAAAATCAGACAGCAACTTTCAAACTATTTTCAAACTATATATATAGTCCAGAAGTAAGCCTTTTCACACGGGTCTATGTTGGAATGGATACTTTTTAGTAAGAAGGACAGTAATAATTAACTTTTTAACTTCTTTGTTTTTCTGCTTTTTACCTAGCTACCTTTGTATCTAAGATGGTGGCGTAAGTAGCAATTTGCAAACTTTTCACTGCAATCATGTGAATACTTATGACAATAAACCTAATTCAATTCAATCTCCCATTTCATCTGTCAGATCTCAGATTGAGGATGATCAGCCATGATCATAATGAATGGTGGTGCAGGCTCGAAGGGCAGAATGGACTACTCCTGCACCTATTGTCTAACATCCTGTAGACAGGCAGCTAGGCTGACCAAGACCAGCGCCAACATGAGCAGACAGGTATCCTGTAAGATTGACAGGCATTGCTGCAGGGGTAGAGGAATTCTATGATGGTTGGTGGTGACAGGTGAAACAGACAGATCACATGTTAGGAGTTTTACTTCAGCTTGTTCTGTTTGGAGGAAACACTCCTGCTCCTCACGCACCAGCAAGGCACTTGTCTAAATGGGTCTGTACTCAATAGGGTTTAAAACGATGAGGGGAGGGGGATCTGATAAAAACTTGCAAAATAGTGAGAGGCTTGGATAGAGTGGGGGTGGAGAAGATGTTTCCACTAGTAGGAGAGACTAGAACCTGAGGGCACAGCCCCCGAGTGAAGACACGACTCTTTAGAACCCTTTATTCAGCGAGACGGTGAGTTAATCTGTGGAACTCATTGCCACAAAAGGTTGTGGAGGGCAAGTAATTAGAGTATCTTTAAAGAAGAAATAGGATTTTGTTTAGTACGGGATCAAGGGTTAAGAGGAGAAGGCAGGAGAATGGAGTTGAGAAACATATCAGCTATGGCAGGCTGACTATCCTAATTCAGTTCTTCCATCTTATGGTTTTTGGTTCCTGTCCTTCCTGCCTTTTATTGGCCAGATTTCCTGAGCTCAGAGAAAGCTGGTATAAATGAATTAAAAGAAGAACGATGGTAAGAACTAAGGCATGCAGCCTTATCAGTGTCATTGAATCATAGAGATATACAGCATGAAATTAGACACTTTGGTCCAACTCATGGGACCATGTCAACCATATATCCTAAATGAATCTAATCCCATTTTCCAGCATTTGACTCATATCCCTCCAAACCCTTCCTACTCATATACCCATCCAAATGCCTCTTAAATGTTGCAATTGTACCATCCTCCACCACTTCCTCTGGCAGCTCATTCCATACACATACCATCGTGTGTGAAAAAGTTGCCCCTCGGATGCCTTTTAAATCTTTCTCTTCTCATCCTAAACCTATGCCCTCTAGTTTTTCACCATTGGAAAAGACCTTGTCCATTTACCCTATCCATTCCCCTCATATTTTATAAACTTTTATAAGGTCACCTCTCAGCCTCCAATGCTCCAGGGAAAACAGCACCAGCCTATTCAACCTATAGCTCAAATCTCCAACCCTGGCAACACGTTGAAAATCTTTTCTGAACTCTTGCAAGTCTCACAACATCCTTCCTATAGCAGGGAGACCAGAATTTTACAATATTCCAGAAGTGACCTAACCGATGTCCTATATTGCCACACAACATGACCTCGAAACTCCTATACTCAACGTACTGACCAAAAAAGCATACCAAACACCTCCTTCACTGTCTTATCTACCAAGGAACTATGAACCAGTACAACACATGACCTTCCCATTAAGTGCACAAGTCCTGCCCTGATTTCCTTTTCCAAAATGCAGCAACTCACATTTATCTAAATTAAACATCATCTGCCACTCCTCAGCCCATTGACCATCTCACTGAAATCCCATTGTACTCTGAGGTAGCTTCTAGTCTGAAAAGCAACCCCCCGCCATCACCACCCTCTGTCTTCTACCTTTGAGCTAGTTCTGTATCCAAATAGCTAGTGCTCCTTCTACTCCCATTGATCTAACCTTGCTAATCAGTCTACCATTAGGAATCTTGTTGAACGCCTTACTGAAGACCACATAGATCACGTTCACTGGTCTGCCCTCATCAATGCCCTTCACTGTTTTTTCAAAAAATTCAATCAAATTCGTGAGACACAATTTCTCACGTACAAAGCCATGTTGACTATCCCAAATTAGTCCTTGCCTTTCCAAATACATACAAATCCTGTCCCTCAGGATTTCCTCCAACAACTATCCCACTACAGACATCGGCTCACTGATCTATAGTTCCCTGGCTTTTCCTTATCACTTTTCTTAAATAGTGACACCACGTTAGCCAACCTCCAGTCTTGCAGCACATCGTTTGTAGCTATTGTTGATATAAATATCTCAGCAAGGGGCCCAACAATCACTTCCCTAGCTTCCCACAGAGTTCTAAGCTCCATCTGATCAGTTTCCAGGGATTTATCCACCTTTATGTGTTTTAAGATGTCCAGCACCACCACCTCTGTAATATGGACATTTTTCAAGATGTCGCTATTTATTTCCCCATGTTCTCCATCTTCCATATTCTTCTCCACAGTAAATGCTGATGCAAAATATAGCATTTAAGTTGCTTCCTCACTTCCCATCAGTGCATTGTTCACCCATCCTTCATTTTGCCCTGGTGGAACACTGGATAAGAACAGGTTTGAACCATGTTGGGTTCCTATTTCAGATTTTCTGTATTTTTGACTGACATTTGCAGTACCTAGATTGTCTCTAACTTCTTTAAATATAAATTTCAGTTTATTACCACTCACTGGTATTAAGTTGACTAGTCTATGGTTCTCAGGTTGTGACAGCCTGCTGAGCACACAGTTGAGTAATATGGTATATGAATTTCAGTGCCGGCATGATGTCAAGTACATAGGCCGTAGATCCCCAAGGCTGGCAGATCAGCAGATTCCTTTGCCTGTTCACAACCAGAAAGGTATTAACCATCTCCAACCATCCTGTGCTTGCAAAACCCAAAATACATAGTCCAACATTAAATGGCTCTCCTCAACTGGATAGCATTTGCTAAATAATCCAAGTGTGAAGAATTATGCTGACAACAAATTTAAGTCAGTCAGTTGCTTATACCGAAAGCCTCATTTGTTAATATGCAGGCCCTTGTTATTTATAGATAGAAAGCTTTTGTTTACTTCAATACCACAAAACAGATGACTGCCATTTCTTGGTTCATTTCAGGCCAACGCTTTCACCAATGAGTGTTAACCTGGCTAATTTAAACTGAACAAAGCTGGTCAGTTAAAAGTCAGTTGTCATTCAACTATGCATTTTTCATGGCAATGCCTGCACCAGAATCTACTTGCCAGCCAATCAGCACTCTCTTCTCATACAATATAAAATGATTATTTTCTGCTTTTTTTTTGCAAATTATCTGAATAAATGCAAGATCAGAAGCTTTGACAAAATATTGATATTCTCAGCAAAACTCAAATTTGTACTACCAAATGACCTTGGTTTGCATTCTACCTATATCATGCTCAATGTTGATCTTAAACCTTTCAATATAAATGCCATCACAATGTTGTTATTATTTTGGTGTAGGACTCTTTTCTGTTCTGCTTGTGCCAAGGTTGATCAGAGTAACTTGCGTTTAAAAATGCTGTATGAGGTCTAAGCCTTCTGATCCATAATATTTCAATCGGGTTCAAATCAGCTCGGAGACAAACACAAATCATTATAATAAGACCATAAGACATAGGAGTGGAAGTAAGGCCATTCAGCCCATCAAGTCCACTCCGCCATTCAATCATGGCTGATGGGCATTTCAACTCCACTTACCCACATTCTCCCTGTAGCCCTTAATTCCTCGTGACATCAAGAATCTCATGACTTTAGTAGTTATTCAAGATTATAAATTGACAATATTGCTTCTGAAATCCCAAAACTAAACTCCCCAGTGAAAATTATGCTCATTTAATCCTATAAACTATTGCAACGTTTTAGAACCTCTTGCCATTCAGACTAAAAGTAAATTTTCTCAAAACTTTGTTCATGGGATATGGACACTAGCATTTAGGCATGGTATTCCGCCAGTATGTATTGCCGATCCTTAACTGCCCTTGAGGAGTTGTAGGGAAGCCACCTTCTTTACCACTGTAGTCCTTGGGGTGGAGGTATATTTAATGTGCTGAATTCAAAAGGGAATTCAGGATTTTGACCCAGTGACAATGAAGGAAATGCTGATTTAGTTCCAAGTCAGGATGATGTGTGGCTCGGAGGGAACCTGCAGATGGTGGTGTTACCACAGATTTGCTTCTCTTGATATCAATAAAAATGCATACAACAACATGGTCCAAGGCAGTGTAACAAGTGTATGCAGTATTTAAGTGGAATTTCAGTCTGCAGACATGACAATACCTCAAACAGAATGAGTTTCCTTAAAACATTCAAAAGCACAAACCAGTGAATAGCATCAATAACAGTAACAATTGCAAAGGTCCCACCCTACACTTTGCTATCCCTACTAATTGCGCATGTCAACATAAGACCATAAGATTAGATTAGATTACTTACTAGATTAGATTAGATTACTTACAGTGTGGAAACAGGCCCTTCAGCCCAACAAGTCCACACCGACCCGCCGAAGCGCAACCCACCCATACCCCTACATTTACCCCTTACCTAACACTACGGGCAATTTAGCATGGCCAATTCACCTGACCCGCACATCTTTGGACTGTGGGAGGAAACCGGAGCACCCGGAGGAAACCCACGCAGACACGGGGAGAACATGCAAACTCCACACTGTCAGTCGCCTGAGGCGGGAATTGAACCCAGGTCCCTGGTGCTGTGAGGCAGCAGTGCTAACCACTGTGCCGCCCATAAGATGTAAGAATACAAGTAGGTTGTGTAGCTACTCAGGTATACGCTGCCATTCACTGAGATCATAGAGGATCTGATAATGCTCAACTTTATTTAAGTGCCTTCTCCTCATAACTCTCGATTTTCTTACTAATTAAACATTTGTCTTTCTCAGCCCCGAATATACTTCATGACCCAACTTGTCAGCTTTCTGTGTTATAGAATCCCACAGATTTAACTGATAAGATATTCCTCTCCTTCTCTGTCTAAAATGGGTGATCCCTTACTCTGAGATTATGCCATCTGGTCCTAGACTCTTCTAAGAGAGAAAATAACCTCTCAGCATTTCATTGAATCATAGCATTTACAATTTCACATTTATCCTGTAAAGCCCTCTAAGAATCTTCGATGCTTCAGCATGTCGTCTAAATCCTATCTATACAGGTCGAATCTAGACTAGGTTCTCTATAGTTTGGGAACAGGCCCTTCGGCCCAACAAGTGCACATGATCCTCTGAAGAATAACGCACCCAGACCCATTCCTCTACCCTATACTTACCCCTGACTAATGCACCTAACACTATAGGCAATTTAGCATGACCAAATCACCTGACCAATCCACAGCTTTGGATTGTGGGAGGAAACCCACACAGACATGGGGAGAATGTGCAAATCCACAGACAGTCACCTAAGCTGGGAACTCAAGCTCTTATTAAAAATATGCGCCTTCTTACTCAGGATCAACCTAGCGAACCTTCTCTGAACTGCAACCAATGCCACTGTGTTTTGGCTTAGATAAGGGGACCAAAAACGTTCACAGTATTCTTGATGTGGCCCAATTACTGCCTTGCAAAACTTTAGCAAAACCTCCCAATTTTTGTAATCTGTTCCCTTTGAAGTAAAGGTCCACATTCTGTTTGCCATCTCTATTATCCAATGAACTTGGATACTGGCTATTTATTATTCACGCACTAAGGCCCTCAAAATCCTCGGGCTTGCAGTTTTCTGCAGTCTCTGTCCATTTAAAAAACATGCATTTTTTCCCATATTACAGTCCATCTGCCAAGTTTTGCCCAGTCACTTAACTTGTCTATATCCCTCTGTAAACTTTTTGTGTCATCCTCCCAAATTGCTTCCCAACTATTTTTAAGTAATATGAAAGCTTCACTTCCTTCTTCCTAGTTATTAATATTAATGGTATATCATGGTGGCTCCAGCACTGATCCCTGTTAATACCCCACTCTACTAGCTTCCATTAGCCAATCCTGTATCCATGCTAACATATTAACCCTAACACCAGGGCTCTTATCTTATTAAGTGGTCTTACGTATGGTACCTCAACAAATGCCTTTTGGAATCCAAATATATTACATCTACTGAACCAATGATTGCGGGTCGGTTCCATTCTAACACTCATGCAGCCCCAGTCTCTAAAAGAGAAGAAATCAGCAATACAAGCACACACAATATTAACAAACAAAGTGAGGCAAAGCTAAATAAATTCTCAACTAAGACCATGTCCTAATGAAAAGCCACCCTCCAAACGATGGCTTTGATCACCATGAAGCACTATAAACATTGGAGTTGATTAACTATCAGTCAACTGTTGAAAAATAACATAAAATCAAAAATACTGACCCAATTAAAAGTTCAAAATTAATTTGGATTCTAAGTTGCGCTAGAAAATGGATGTTGAGAATGTCATGGCACAAAGAAAAATACTAATATTGTAAGACGAAGCACGTTATTCATCAATATATTTTCTGACTATATACTGAAGGTTTACAACTTGCAAAAATAAAACTTAAATTAATGTAATTTACACAGTCTGAAAAGATATGTTGAAGCAATCTTGAGGGGCATGTTTGCCCTGTGATCTTGTCAGGAGAAAGTGAGGTCTGCAGATGCTGGAGATCAGAGCTGAAAATGTGTTGCTGGAAAATCGCAGCAGGTCAGGCAGCATCCAAGGAACAGGAGATTCGACATTTCAGGCATAAACCCTTCTGCAGGAATGTTCCTGAAGAAGGGCTTATGCCCGAAACGTCAATTCACCTGCTCCTTGGATGCTGCCTGACCTGCTGCGCTTTTCCAGCAACACATTTTCAGCTGTGATCTTGTCAGCAAACCAAATGTAAATATCTCACACTGTTCAGAGTTGCAGGAGAAATATAGCAGTAATTCTTGAAAGTTTAAAAGTTTAAAGGTACTCACTCTGTATGACCCTGAAAGACGTTGACTGAGTGTATTGAAGGGTCTCGAAAATCCCAGAGACGAAAGGTGGTGTCACGTGATGATGTTACAACAAGGCGCTGAGTAGGGTGAGTACAACAATGAGTTAACTCTTGGTCGTGTCCTGACAAAGGGAGACCAAAGATAAGTTGTGCAGTCAATTAATTTTGAAGAATACGAAATCAAAGTTGTATTTATTTTCTTTTAACACCCAAGATGAGCTTAATTCTTCAATGATACTCTTTCATTAGTCATCAATAAGTGTGCTAGACTGTCGCTTCATTGCAGAAATAAACTTATCCACTCTTTTTCATTATTCATGGAATGTGGCTATCATTGGCTAGGTCAGAACTTATTACCATCCCTAATTGCACTGGAGAAGCTAAGCATCAGCTGCCTTTGTGAAGTGTTTACTGTCCTTAAACAGAAGGGACAGTGTTGTTTGGAAGAGAGTTCCAGGTTTTTTGACCCAGCAACAGAGAAGGAATGGAAGTATCATTCCAAGTGGAATGATGCACAGCTTAGCAGGGAACTTGCAGATCACGGTGTTCCCATGCATTTGCATTCTAGGTGGTACGGTCAAAGATTTAGAAGATGTCATTGAAGGACCTGACCTGTATGCCCAAAATTATCCTTGCTTACAGACTGAAGCTACTATCAGTGGCACTGAAGAATTTTCATAACATAAGTATCATTTAGCAGACAGGAATATGGATTTTAGAGATTTTCTATGACACAAGAACCATTTTACAAACAAACATTCTGTTTTGAAGAATTCTATAGCTCAATGTAGATCTTGAAGGAAATAAACTGCAATGTTGCTGAAAATAGTTAAATCAGAAATTTCTGGGCATCAAGTGTTCTTTACTAAATTGTCTCACATTGCTAAATATTGCAAAAGCAATATCTATATGCTGATCAGTTTCTTACACTCGTCTTCTTTCTACTATGAAAGATGTTTTACAACTGCTACCCACAGACTGCTTGAAAGCAAACACTGTCAGGAGAATCCCCCTCAAGAGATGTCGTGGAGTTCTGTTCTGATCTAATGAATGAGAGCAGTGGATAGTGCTCTTTGCTATAGGGTCACATGGTACAAAAGATTGTACTCAAAATGTCAGCTCCCCTGACTCACATTTTCAAAACACAAAGCACTACAAAATGAAACAACTGGTGGGAGCTTGAGAGGGAGGGGTTAGCGTTTAAGAGCGGAGGTATGTATGTTATCCCGCAGTAATCTCGCATATTGATAAACATGGTTAAAGTGTATTCAATTGCTCAGAGATACTGTTTGGTTCTTTAGCAAATGCATAATGCATAGAAGCAGAAGTGAGCAAGTCCTATTTTCTCCTACACAAAATACATGGATTGTGAAGTACGAAAGAGAAAGGGTGGAATAACACAAAGATACGTGGGGAGAGAAACATTTCAACATAGAAAAGGATATGGTCAGTACAATAGTCTATTTGCTCTTCCCTATTACAGAAACCATGTCACAGGTATCTAATATCACAGCCCCTAAATGGCACTGAAATAACCTAAATCGGATGTGCAAGACAACTGACTCAAAATTAATATTGCAGCTTCATATAAATGAATTAAATCCCTTAAAGGTGAACAACAAATTATACAGCAATTTCTCAGCCTTCACACAATAAAGGTGCAGACTAGATTAGATTAGATTAGATTTCTTACAGTGTGGAAACAGGCCCTTCAGCCCAATAAGTCCACACCGACCCTCCAAAGACTAACCCACTCAGACCCATTTTCCTCTGACTAATGCACCTAACACTATGGGCAATTTAACATGGCCAATTCACCCAACCTGCACGTCTTTGGATTGTGGGGGAAACTGGAGCACCCGGAGGAAACCCACACAGACACGGGGAGCATATGCATACTCCACACAGACAGTCGCCCGAGGAGACTGGTGCTGTGAAAAAGCAGTGTTAACCACTGAGCCACCATGCTGACTAGCAAAAGAAAAATACATCACCCAGGTAAACAGCCTGCTTTCTTCAACATCTCAAAGCTTAGTTCTGTATTTTCACCATAAAAATGTCTAAGAAGTATACGTCACAATTTCCTATACCTTAGCCTTACCTGTCAGAGAATGCACCAGTTCTGACGTTTCTACATCATAAAGGTTTGCAGTTCTATCCCAGGATGCTGTGACCACCTGCTTGCCTCCAACTAACCAGTCAGCAGCTATGACCACACCCTGATGACTCTTGAGTGTAGTTGATGGTGCTCGGACTGTTGGACTTTCACTGGGACATTCCACTTCTCCATCCGCTTCATCTTTGTCTGAGAAATCAACTTCTTCCTCCCCAGACATTTGCTGTGACAAAATACAGAGAATTAAACTCAACTTACAGATAGAATGCTGGACCCATATTAACAGTTGTACTCAAAGTAATTAGTCAAATAAGATAACTGTGGCAAAAAGCCAAAAGGATTAATTTTCCAGCTGTGCAGTACACAAGAAACAGTTTAACTCTTCTGAACTTCTGTTGACAGATTGTTGAGTACAGCTGAAGTCCAACTACCTTGAGTTATCAGCTCACCATTCCACATCACTTCACATGTAGCAGTTCAGGAAAGGAATAGCAGAATCGCTAGCAATACAGTCTACATTGTTAAAATTTAATTGCCATGCCCAAAACAAAATTCCCACACAATTCAAATTAGATATAGTAAACTTCTCAGGGACATGGCAATTTAATGCATAAAGAAATTCAAACAGTTTTGAATTAGGAAATAGCAAAAGTAACATCAAGCATACTAAAGACACCCTCCCGCCCAGAAGATTGCTCAGTTTTCACTTATTATCATTTTCACCTAGGAACTTCATTTGAAAAGTTTGTCTTGAGCTGCACTCATAATACAAGCCTCAGCTCCCACTAAGCATCATACATTTGAGAGGACAGGTGCAAATTTTCCAGTTCCCATTTAATTCAAGCAGAAACTAACCACTTGCTAAACTTTCCATCACCAGCACTTAAACATCACTAAAGTGTTTCACAAGAGGTATTAGGAACAGGTGGCTAAAACCTTGTCAAAGCGATCAGATTTAGGGAATGTCTTAAAAGAAGAGAGAGGCAGATGTGCCAATTTAAATACCGTGGTGGCTATCACTTGCCTTATGTACAGTGTCTTTATGTTTAATGGTAGGTTGGTAATGTTTGAGAGTATTGATAAATTCTTCTCATTCTACTTCTGTATAAATCCAAACGCCCCATTCCTTAACACAAGTACAGAAGGTAGATTGTTACTACCAGGTTGCACCATCCAATAAATGGATGAATGAGAATGGAAAAGGAGCCCCAGAAATCCAAAACACAGCCTCGAGAAAATCTCAATTTAAACTGTCAATTTCAAGCTAGGTACAAGGTCTGTGTGATGCATAGTTGGTGGGTTTTGAGATGAGAATGGTACAGAGGAAAAAAAAAATCACACAACACCAGGCTATAGTCCAACAGTTTAATTGGAAGCACACTAGCTTTCGGAGCGTCGCTCCTCTCCGAAAGCTACTGTGCTTCCAATTAAACCTGTTGGACTATAACCTGCTGTTGTGAGATTTTTAACTTTGTACACCCCTACACAACACTGGCATCTCCAAATCGGTACAGAGGAAGGCATTGTAATGTTAGAATATAGGCTTTCCTAAGATATCATTAAGTACAAGATAGCTGCATCAGTCCTCTAAGGTCAGGGAGAGAAAGATAACTAGTGGCCAAACTCTGCAGTTCACCACATGAGATGCACATGTCAAGCTCACAATCAGATTTAGAAGATCAAACTTGTGGGGAATTGAACAGAGCTGAAAGATTTGCCCACTTTTAGCTAGAAGAAACAATCTTGAGTATTATTCTTCACTGAAGGATCAGGCTGAGAAAAGGAAAGAAGAGATGAATATTTTGGAGCTAAGAATTATGCTGGACTTATTCTGGGAGACAGAATGAAAATTCATTGGAAGGATGTACTAAAATAAAATTGGCTATTCTTAGAGTCGATAGCTATGGGGTCGAGCTAACAGGATTGCAAAACTGTAAACATAACCGCCTTCTTCAAGAAAAGATATAAGGGTATTTACTTGTAACTTTCGTGTATCGCTGGACATCGGAGTGCATCTGGGAAAATTAACAAACAGTGAAATTCACAACTAATCTTGGAGGAACTGTTGGGTGAAGTTCACAGCACAGAATCAGATAAGTTAATTGTTGTTTTAAGTCTGTCCAATAGAAAGGCTGCAGTAGTGGGTACAGTGGATTCTTTCTTGATTTTATGTTTTGGAGATAAGTCTCTTGATTAAACTTAAAATATAAACCATAGCTATTAATGTAACCTGGGGCAGTGTTTGTACAGAAATAAGACTGTTATTTTCTGGGTCTGTAGATTGTGAAGGAGCAAAAATGGCCTTTGCAGTGATATGTACTTCTTGTCAGATGTGGGAGTTTAAAGAGAGTTTAAGGGTTACTGCGGATTATATTTGCGATAAATGCTGTTGGATGCAAATCTTATCAGATCGAGTGGATCGGCTGGAGAGACAAATAGAAGTGATGTGGAATTTGCAACAGCTACAGAATGTGATGGATGGCAGTTATAGAAAGGGGGGGAAAGTCTCAGATACAGTCACATAGATGGGTTAACTCCAGGAAGGGTAAGAGAGGTAGGCAGTTAGGGCAGGAGTCTTTTGTGGATATACCCATTTCAAACAGGTATGCTGTTTCGGAAAATGTAGGGGGTGATAGATTCTCAGGGGAACGTAGCACAAACAGCCAAGTTTCTGGTATTGAGACTGGCTCTAATGCAACAAGGGGTACGTCGGCTTCCAAGAGATCAACTGTGTTAGGGGATACTGTAGTCCGAGGTACAGACAGACATTTCTGTGGCCAGCAGACAAAAAGCAGAATGTTGTGTTGTTTCGCTGGTGCCAGGATCAAGGATGTCTCAGAGAGGGTGCAGAATGTTCTCACAGGGGAGAGGGGCCAGCAGGAGGTCATTGTCCACATTGGAACCAACGACATTGAAAGGGAAAAGGTTGAGGCTCTGAAGGGAGATTACAGAGAGTTAGGTAGAATTTTAAAAAGGAGGTCCTCAAGAATACTAATATCTGGATTACTCCCAGTGCTACGAGCTAGTGAGGGCAGGAATAGGAGGATAGAGCAGATGAATGCATGGCTGAGGAGCTGGTGTATGGGAGAAGGATTCACATTTTTGGATCATTGGAATCTCTTTTGGGGTAGAAGTGACCTGTACAAGAAGGACAGATTGCACCTAACTTGGAAGGGGACTAATATACGGGCAGGGAAATTTGCTAGAACTGCTTGGAAGAATTTAAACTACTAAGATTGGGGGGGGGGGGGGTAGTGGTGTGGGACCCAGGGAGACAGTGAGGAAAGAGATCGATCTGAGACAGATACAGCTGAGAACAGAAGTTTACTGTGGAAAAGGATATGGAAGACATAGACTGTAGGGAAATAGATGATGACATCTTGCAAAATGTCTAGATTACAGAGGAGGAAGTGCTGGATGTCTTGAAACGGTTAAAGGTGGATAAATCCCCAGGACCTGATCAGGTGTACCCGAAAACGCTGTGTAAAGCTAGAGAAGCGATTGCTGGGCCTCTTGCTGAGATATTTGTATCATCGATAGTCACAGGTGAGGTGCCGGAAGACTGGAGGTTGGCAAACGTAGTGCCATTGTTTAAGAAAGGTGGAAAGGACAAGCCAGGAAACTAAAGACCAGTGAGCCTGACCTCGGTGGTTGGCAAGTTGTTGGAGGGAATCCTGAGGGACAGGATGTACATGTATTTGGAAAGGCAAGGACTGATTAGGGATAGTCAACTTGGCTTTGTGTGTGGGAAATTATGTCTCACAAACTTGATTGAGTTTTTTGAAGAAGTAACAAAGAAGATCGATGAAGGCAGAGCAGTAGATGTGATCTATATGGACTTCAGTAAAGCATTCGACAAGGTTCCCCATGGGAGACTGATTAGCAAGGTTGGATCTCATGGAATACAGGGAGAACTAGTGAAAGTTTCTTTCAGTACATAAGAAACAAACGACAGGCAAAAGTAGACATTGGGCCACTTCAAACTGATGCAGGAAGCCTAATGATGGGAGATAAGGAACTAGCAGGAGAACTTAACAAGTACTTTGCGTCAGTTTTCACAGTGGAAGACATGAGTAATATCCCAACAATTAAAGGGAGTCACGGGGCTGAGTTGAGTATGGTTGCCGTTACGAAAGAGATAGTGCTAGAAAAGTTAAAAAGTCTTAAAATTGATAAATCTCCTGGCCCCGATGGGATACACCCTAGAGTTCTGAGAGAGGTGGCTGAGGAAATAGTGGAGGCATTGGTTGAGATCTTTCAAGAGTCATTGGAGTCAGGAAAGGTCCCGGATGATATGGAAGATGGCTGTTGTAACCCCTTGTTCAAGAAAGGATCAAAACAAAAGATGGAAAATTATAGGCCAATTAGCTTAACCTCGGTTGTTGGTAAAATTCTAGAATCCATCATTAAGGATGAGGTTTCTAAATTCTTGGAAGAGCAGAGTCTGATTAGAACAAGTCAACATGGATTTAGTAAGGGGAGGTCATGCCTGACAAATCTGTTGGAATTCTTTGAAGAGGTGACAAGTAGGTTAGACCAGGGAAACCCAGTGGATGTGGTCTATCTAGATTTTCAAAAGGCCTTTGATAAGGTGCCACACGCGAGGCTGCTGAGCAAGGTGAGGGCCCATGGTGTTCGAGGTGAGCTGCTGAGATGGATTGAGGATTGGCTGTCTAACAGAAGGCAGAGAGTTGGGATAAAAGGTTCTTTTTCAGAATGGCAGCCGGTGACGAGCGGTGTCCCGCAGGGTTCAGTGTTGGGGCCACAGCTATTCGCATTGTATATTACTGATTTGAATGAGGGGACTGGGGGCATTCTAGCGAAGTTTGCAGATGATACGAAGTTAGGTGGACAGGCAGGTAGTACTGAGGAAATAGGGAGGATGCAGAAGGATCTAGACAGGTTGGGAGAGTGGTCCGGGAAATAGCTGATGGAATTTAACGTGAGCAAGTGCGAGGTCTTGCACTTTGGCAAAAAGAATAAAAGCATAGACTACTTTCTCAACGGTGAGAAAACTTGTAAAGCCAAAGTACAAAGGGATCTGGGAGTGCTAGTCGAGGATTCTCGAAAGGTAAACATGCAGGTTGAGTCCATGATTAAGAAAGCGAACGCAACGTTGTCTCTTATCTCAAGAGGGTTGGAATATAAAAACAGAGATGTGCTACTGAGACTTTATAAAGCTCTGGTTAGGCCCCATTTGGAGTACTGTGTCCAGTTTTGGTCCCCACACCTCAGGAAGGACATACTGGTACTGGAATGTGTCCAGCGGAGATTCACACGGATGATCCCTGGAATGGCAGATCTAACATATGAGGAACGGCTGAGGATCCTGGGATTGTATTCATTGGAGTTTAGAAGATTAAGGGGAGACTTAATAGAGACGTACAAGATAATACATGGCTTGGAAAGGGTGGACGCTAGGAAATTGTTTCCATTAGGCGAGGAGACTAGGACCCGTGGACACAGCCTTAGAATTAGAGGGGGTCAATTCAGAACAGAAATGCGGAGACATTTCTTCAGCCAGAGGGTGGTGGGCCTCTGGAATTCATTGCCACAGAGTGCAGTGGAGGCCGGGACGCTAAATGTCTTCAAGGCCGAGATTGATAGATTCTTGTTGTCTCGAAGAATTAAGGGCTACGGGGAGAATGCTGGTAAGTGGAGTTGAAATGCCCATCAGCCATGATTGAATGGCGGAGTGGACTCGATGGGCTGAATGGCCTTACTTCCACTCCTATGTCTTATGGTCTTATTTAGATACAGAACTGGCTCAAAGGTAGAAGACAGAAGGTGGTGGAGGGTTGTTTTTCAGACTGGAGGCCTGTGACCAGTGGAGTGCCACAAGGATCGGTACTGGGTCCTCTACTTTTGTCATTTACATAAAGGATTTGGATGTGAGCATAAGAGGTACAGTTAGTAAGTTTGCAGATGACACCAAAATTATAGGTGTAGTGGACAGCGAAGAGGGTTACCTCAGATTACAACAGGATCTTGACCAGATGGGCCAATGGGATTGAGAAGTGGCAGATGGAGTTTAATTCAGATAAATACGAGGTGCTGCATTTTGGGAAAACAAATCTTAGCAGGACTTATACACTTAATGGTAAGGTCCTGGGGAGTGTTGCTGAACAAAGAGACCTTGGAGTGCAGGTTCATAGCTCCTTGAAAGTGGAGTCACAGGTAGACAGGATAGTGAAGATGGTGCTTGGTATGCTTTCTTTTATTGGTCAGAGTATTGAGTACAAGGAGTTGGGAGGTCATGTTGCAGCTGTACAGGACATTGGTTAGGCCACTGTTGGAATATTGCGTGCAATTCTGGTCTCCTTCTTATCGGAAAGATGTTGTGAAACTTGAAAGGGTTCAGAAAAGACTTACAAGGATGTTGCCAGGGTTGGAAGATCTGAGCTACAGGGAGAGGCTGAACAGGCTGGGGCTGTTTTCCCTGGAGCATCGGAGGCTGAGGAGTGACCTTATTGAGGTTTACAAAATTATGAGGGGCATGGATAAGATAAATAGGCAAAGTCTTTTCTCTGGGGTTGGGGAGTCCAGAACTAGAGGGCATAGGTTTAGGACGAGAGGGGAAAGATATAAAAGAAACCTAACGGGCAACTTTTTCATGCAGAGGGTGGTACGTGTATGGAATGAGCTGCCAAAGGACATGGTGGAGGATGGTACAATTGCAACATTTGAGAGACATTTGGATGGGTATATGAATAGGAAGGGTTTGGAGGGATATGGGCCGAGTGGTGGTAGGTGGAACTAGATTGGGTTGGGAAATCTGGTCGGCATGGACGGGTTGGACCGAAGGGTCTGTTTCCATGCTGTACATCTCTATGACTCTATGATTCTAAAGCTAGTCATTGAACATTAACATTGGAAAAGGCTTTCGAAATAACATCAGGGAAAAAAATACCTGGCACAGAGGAGATCAGAATTAATGAAAGCCAGTGCAGATTTGTAAAGACAGATTTTTCATAAGGTCGATACAGGGAATGCGTTGATGTTGTCTACACAGATTTTGAGAAAGTAACAGCAATATCATATAGTTACATTGCCACTTTGACAATAGAACATTCCAAGGTATTTAATCGGCATATTGTAAAATAAAGTACCCTACTGAGCCACATTATTTTTTTATATTAGATTAGATTACTTACAGTGTGGAAACAGGCCCTTCGGCCCAACAAGTCCACACCGACCCGCCGAAGTGCACCCACCCAGACCCATTCCCCTACATTTACCCCAGCACCTAACACTACGGGCAATTTAGCGTGGCCAATTCACCTAACCTGCACATTTTTTTTGGACTATAGAGATAGTGGTCTAACCTTCAAGTCTTCAGAGTGGGTATATGAATGAGGTGTGTGTTGGAACCATGTGAAAGTCTTGATGTATCAGCCTTTATGGGAATTACCTGGTAATTTCAACTTTGGACAGAGCAAGAGGAGCTCTGAACATTAGGATCAACAAGCAGCTACTGGGAGAGATGTGGTTAGGGATCAGGGTGGGCAGTAGACAGGATAAGAAAGTAGGAAACATGGCAACTAGCAGGTTCATAAAGCAGGAGAGGTAGCAAATTGGGGGGGGTGGGGGGGCTTATCAAGCAGGGGTGGTAACCTGAAGGGTTTGCAAGTGGGAGGGTTGGTAAGCAAGATAGTCAGTGAGTAGGAAGATCATAAAGTAAATGAGCAGTAAGTCAGAGTGGCAGCATGTGAGAGGAGATGCTCCAAAACTCTATCAATTTGATCTTACAATGCCATACTAGTCTGGTATAGAGTGACATTAAAACAAAAATCGTGAGGCTGTGTGTGCCTTACTATACCCAGAATGTTCAAGAATAACAATTTTAAAAAAGGCAACTTGATTAACTCTTCAAAAATATTTCTGATGCTCTGATACAGTACATCTCAATTTTAAGTCACTGGAACCTACCACTATAAAACAAACAATAGGACTGATATATGGGGAGAGAATGAATCGGTTAGGATTGTATTCATTGAAGTTTCACAGAATGAGGGGAGATCATAAAATTCTAACAGCACTAGACAGGTTAGATACAAGAAGAATGTTCCGGATGGTGGGGGAGTCCAGAACCTGAAGTCATAGTTTAAGGATAAGGCGCAACATTTTAGGATTGAGAATGAGTGGTAAGCCTATGGAAGCCCCACAGTGGTTCAGGCCAAAATACTGAATGTACTCAAGGAGGAGGCAGATATAGCTCTTCTGGCTAAAGGGATCAAGGAATAGGAGGGCAGGGCATGTTTAGGGTAGCGAGCTCAATGATTAGCCATGATCATAATGAATGACAGCACAGCAGGCTCGAGGGGTCAAATGGCCTACCCCTGCTCCGACTTGATATGTTTCTTTGTATGCTGTTAGTCTATAATACCATAAAAAATAGGAACAGGAATAGGGTCTTCAGCCTCTTGAGCCTGCTCTCCCATTCAATAGGATCACAGCTAATGCAATATTCCTCCTGTCCACTTTCCTACTCTATCTCATAACCCTTGATTCGGAAAGCAGAGAGTGGGGATAAAAGGGTCCTTCTCAGGATGGCAGCTGGTGACAAATGGAGTTCTGCAAGGCTCAGAGTTGGGACTTTTCACTTTATACATTAATGATCTAGATGAAGGAACTGAGGGTATTCTGATAAGGTCTGTAGCTAGGGAGAGGGACAGGTAGTATTGAGGCATAGAGACTGCAGAACGATTTGGCCAGGTTAGACAAGTGGG
The DNA here is from genome assembly GCF_020745735.1 of Hemiscyllium ocellatum. NCBI lineage: Eukaryota > Metazoa > Chordata > Chondrichthyes > Orectolobiformes > Hemiscylliidae > Hemiscyllium > Hemiscyllium ocellatum. The sequence continues at coordinate 112,452,209 of NC_083405.1, forward strand.
CAAAGAAGTGGCAGATGGAGTACAATGTGGAAAAGTGACATGATGCACTTTGGTAAGAAGAATAGAAGCATGCACTACTTTCTAAATAGAGATAAAATTCAGAAGTCTGGAGTCCTAATCCAGGATTCTGTCAAGGTAAACTTGCCAGCTGAGTTAGTAGTTAAGAAGGCAAATGCAATTGGCATCTATTTTCAGAGGATCTGAATATCAAAACAGGGATGTGCTTCTGAGGCTTTAAAAGACTCTGGTCCGACCGCATTTAGAGCATCGTGCGCAGTTTTGGGCCCCATATCTCAGGAAGGATGTATTGGCCCTGGAGTGGGTTCAGAGGAGGTTCACAAGAATGATCCCAGGAATCAAAAGCTTAACATAGGAGAAACATTTGAGGACTCTGGGTCTACAATTAATGGTGTTTAGGAGTATGAGGGAGGATCTAATTGCAACATACAGATTACTGAATGGCCTGGACAGAGTGGATGATGGGAAGATGCTCTATTAGTCGGAGAGTTTAGGATCCAAGGGCACAGCCTCAGAGTAAAGGGAAGACCTTTTAAGAACAGAGATAAGGAGAAACATCTTCAGCCAGAGAGTGGTGAATCTATGAAATTCACTGTCACATAAGGCTCTGGAGGCCAGATCATTGAGTATATTTAAGACAAAGACAGGTAGTTTCTTGATTGTCAAGGGTTACAGGGAGAAAGTGGGAGAATGAGATTGAGAAACTGATCAGTCAAGACTGAAAGGCCTAATTTTTGATTCCCTAACTAATTAAGATTTCTTTCTATCTCGGCCCTAAATATACACAAGGTCTCTGCCTCCACAACTTTGTGGAAGGAGCTCCAGACTCCAAACCCTCTGAAAGAAGAAATTAATATAATCATAGAATTTCCGAAGTGTGGAAAGAGACCATTCAGTCCATCAAACCTCCAAAGAGCATCCCATCCAGATCCCTACCCTATCACCATAACCCACATTTACCATGGCCAATCCACTTCACCTGCACATTTTTGGACTTTGGAAGGAAACCCATGCAGACACGAGAAGAATGTGAAAACTCCACACAGGCATCCAAGGGCAGACTTGAACCCATAACCCTGGCACTGTGACACTGCAGTGCTAACCACTGAGCAAGCGTACTGTCTTTAATTCAGTCTTAAATTGGTGGTCCTTATTCTGAGACTATGCCCTCTAATTCTAAACTCTCCCATCAAGGGAAACATCCTGACAGCATTTATCCTGTGAAACCCCTTAAGAATCCTACATGTTTCAACTTGATCATGTCTCACTTTTCTGAACTCCAGTGAGTAAGCAGAGTCCCAAACTGTTTAGCTTTTGCTCATAAGATAACCTCTCCAAACGTGGGTTCATCCAAGTAAATCTTCTCTGACTTGCTTCCAATGAAATAGCATTCCTGAAATAAGAGGACCAAAACCGCTCAGAGTGCTCCAGATGTGGTCTCACTAGCATCTTGTCCAGTTGCAGTAAGACTACTGCTCTCTTATTCTCCAACCCGCTTGAAATAAGGGCCAACATTCATCTTCCTGATTACCCGCTGCACCTGTGTGCTAATTTTCTATGTTTTGTGCACAGTTCTCTCAATTCCCTTTTTGTTGTAACTGCTGCAGTATTTCCCCATTTAAATGATATTCTGTTCTTTTATTATCCCTATCAAAGTGAACAACTTCACATTTTTTCACATTATACTCCATTTGCCAACTCTTTGCCCACTTACTTAACCTCTCAATATCACTCTGTAAACTGTTTGCATCCCTCTCATAACCAGCCCTGCAGTTTATTTTTGTGTTGTCTGCAAATTTGGCTACAATATATTTGCTTCTTTCCTCCAAATCATTAGTATCTAATGTAAACAGTTGCACTCTCAGCACTGAGCCCTGTGGAACCCCACTGGTCATAGGTCGCGAACTTGAAAAAAGGTTCTTCGCAGTCACGATTTTCTGCTCATGTGCCAATTCTCTAATATGCTAATGTACTACCTCCACCATCGTGGGATTTGATGAGATGCCTTTTTTTGTGAGGTACCTTGTTGAACGCCCTCTGGAATTCCAAATACAGTATATTTACTGATAGCCCTCTATCTGCTCTGGTTAAGATTTCCTCAAAAGAACCCTACCAAATTCATCAGACACAATTTCTTTTCCATGGAGTCATGCTGAAATTGCTTGTTTATGATATTCCAAATGTTGTCACAGAAATTTGAGGGTGCATACATGAGGATCAGTGGTCGGCACAACATCGTGGGCTGAAGGGCCTGTTCTGTGCTCTACTGTTCTATGTTCTATTAACCTTTAGTAATTGATTCCAATATTTTCCCAATAATACGTGTTAGGCTGCCTATAGTTACCCACTTTTTGCCTTCCCCGCCCCCCCCGCTTTTTGAATACAGGTGTATTGTCACATGTAACTGTCACATTGACAGTTTTCCAATCCTGTGGTACTTATCCAAAATCTAAGGTTTTTTGGAAAATCACAATTAATGCATTCCCTACCTCTGTGCTTTCTGCATATTATCTATTTCTTGCTCACCATATTCCAAACAAGGTAATAAGATTTATCACACGACAATGACCTTGATTTTAACAAAGGTGCCTGAGGGTTAACAGTGAAAAAATGGCAGATGGCAAAAGGTTCCTTACACTCAATCATTTGGATCTCCATAAAATGGGGGAGAGATTACAAAAGGTTTATATTAACTTATAATGATACACAAATTAGACTAGTTTTAGCTTCACAAATGACACAGTTACTCACATTTGAATCAATTACAGGCTGTGGGGTGGGCAGTTGCACTATGTATCGCCAGATATGCGCCGTCTGATCTCCAGATGCTTCAAGTACAAATAAAAATAGTCTCATAAATACATCTATATGGCGCCATTGTGGCCATATTAAACTGTCCACAGAGAAATACAAAGTCATCATTTCACATGAAAAATAAACAAAAACTTTCACATTAAACCTTTACTAAATTATACTTTTCAACTTCTTGGAGCAATGTGGCAACAACACAGCATTCCCAATTCCTTCAACTCAAAGAATTTTAATATATCCATCCAATTTAAAACCAATCAAAAGCAACAAACAAATCATGATTTTTCTGATGAAAACAAGTTGTCAGGATATCTAAAAGGTTTATTATTTTCAACAAAACTTGCATTTGCTGGGAAAATAATGCTAATAATCGTCAACTTTCCAAAATAAAGGATAAATTTAACACTACTTGTACCAGTTGTCAAAAGTGTCATTTCTTTCCTAAGTCAATGTTGGAAATTTAGTCACCAATTCATATGGTCTTAATGATAACTTCCCTGCAAACTTTGCATTACGCACAACACTGCAGGATTCATATAAAATAATTAACAATGTGGCTGGAACACAAGTACAATGCATTCTTTAGAGCATTTGATGTTGTTGCACTGCATTTCAGAGAAAGTTTCAACTGAAATTAAGAATTTTAATAAACAGATCAAGAGCTCCCTCTTTTGGTTCATTTTCTCTGGTGCAAAGCCTTCTCCATGTAAAAGCAAAACAAAAAATTCGCAAGTTTTTTGAATCTGGTTCTTCCCCCAATGTTATGTCTCCCTCTTTTGGCATAATCTGTAAAACTAAATTTTAAAAATATACCGATTTTGAAAAACCCTTAAATGTTCTGAATGGTAAGCCCCAAAAAGTGCTTACATTTCCATATCCTGTTTCACAATAAATACTGATGTAAAAGTGGATAAATCCCCAGGACCTGATCAGGCGTACCTTACATTTCTCACAAGGGAGGACTAATACATTAAACTGCATTTATTTCAATGCAAGGGACCTAACAGGGAAGGCAGATGAACTCAAGGCATGGTTAGGAACATGGGACTGAGATATCATAGCAATTACAGAAATGTGGCTGAGTGATGGGCAGGACTGGCAGCTTAATGTTCCAGGATACAAATGCTACAGGAAGGATAGCAAGAGAGGCAAGAGAGGAGGGGGAGTGGCATTGTTGATAAGGGATAGCATTACAGCTGTACTGACGGAGGATATTCCCAGAAATACATCCAGGGAAGTTATTTGGGTGGAACTGAGAAATAAGAAAGGGGTGACAACCTTATTGGGATTGTATTATAGACCCCCTAATAGTCAGTGGGAAATTGAGAAACAAACTTGTAAGGAGATCTCAGCTGTCTGTAAGAATAATAGGGTGGCTATGGTAGGGGATTTTAACTTTCCAAACATAGACTAGGACTGCTATAGTGTTAAGGGTTTAGATGGAGAGGAATTTGTTAAGTGTGTACAAGAAACTTTTCTGATTCGGTATGTGGATATACCTAGTAGAGAAGGTGCAAAACTTGATCTACTCTTGGGAAATAAGGCAGGGCAGGTGACTGAGGTGTCAGTGGAGGAGCACTTTGGGGCCAGTAACCATAATTCTGTTAGATTTAAAATAATGATGGAAAAAGATAAAGGAGAAAGGCCAATTTTGACGGTATTAGGCAGGACCTTTCAAAAGCTGATTGGGGGCAGATGTTCGCAGGTAAAGGGACGGCTGGAAAATGGGAAGCCTTCAGAAATGAGATAACGAGAATCCAGAGAAAGTATATTCCTGTTAGGGTGAGAGGTAAGGCTGGCAGATATAGGGTTTGCTGAATGACTAAAGAAATTGAGGGTTTGGTTAAGAAAAAGAAGGAAGCATATGTAAGGTATCGACAGGATTGATCAATTGAATCCTTAGAAGAGTATAAAGGAAGAAAGAGCATACTCAAGGGGAAATTAGGTGGGCAAAAAGGGGACGTGAGATAACTTTGGCAAATAGAATTAAGGAGAATCCAAAGAATTTTTACAAATACATTAAGGACAAAAGGGTAACTATGGAGAGAATAGGGCACCTCAAAGATCAGCAAGGCAGCCAATGTGTGGAGCAGTAGAAAATGGGGGAAGACACTAAATGAGTATTTTGCATCAGTATTTATTGTGAAAAAGGATATGAAAGATATAGACTGTAGGGAAATAGATGGTGACATCTTGAAAAATGTCTATATACAGAGGAGGAAGTGCTGGATGTCTTGAAACGGGTAAAGGTGGATAAATCCCCAGGACCTGATCAGGCGTACCCTAGAACTCTGTGGGAAGCTGGAGAAGTGATTGCTGGGCCTCTTGCTGAGGTACTTGTATCATCGATAGTCACAGGTGAGGTGCCGGAAGACTGGAAGTTGGCTAAAGTGGTGCCACTGTTTAAGAAAGGTGGACAGGACAAGCCAAGGAACTATAGACCAGTGAGCCTGACGTCGGTGCTGGGCAAGTTGTTGGAGGGAATCCTGAGGGATAGGATGTACATGTATTTGGAAAGGCAAGGACTGAATAGGGATAGTCAACATGGCTTTGTGCGTGGGAAATCACGTCTCACAAACTTGATTGAGTTTTTTGAGGAAGTTACAAAGAGGATTGATGAGGACAGATGTGATCTACATGGACTTCAGTAAGGCGTTCGACAAGGTTCCCATGAGAAACTGATTAGCAAGGTTAGATCTCACTGAATACAGGGAGAACTAGCCATTTGGATTCAGAACTGGCTCAAAGATAGAAGACAGAGGGTGTGGTGGAGGGTTGTTTATCAGACTGGAGGCCTGTGACCAGTGGAGTGCCACAGGGATCGGTGCTGGGTCCTCTACTTTTTGTCATTTACATAAATGATTTGGATGCGAGCATAAGAGGTACAGTTAGTAAGTTTGCAGGTGACACCAAAATTGGAGGTGTAGTGGACAGTGAAGAGGGTTACCTCAGATTACAACAAATCTTCTCCAGATGGGCCAATGGGCCGAAAATGACAGATGGAGTTTAATTCAGATAAATGTGAGGTGCTGCATTTTGGGAAAGCAAATCTTAGTAGGACTTATGCACTTAATGGTAAGGTCCTGGGGAGTGTTGCTGAACAAAGAGACCTTGGAGTGCAGGTTCACAGCTCCTTGAAAGTGGAGTCGCAGGTAGACAGGATAGTGAAGGTGGTGCTTGGTATGCTTTCTTTTATTGGTCAGAGTATTGAGTACAAGGAGTTGGGAGGTCATGTTGCGGCTGTACAGGATAATGGTTAGGCCACTGTTGGAATATTGCGTGCAATTCTGGTCTCCTTTCTATCGGAAAGATGTTGTGAAACTTGAAAGGGTTCAGAAAAGATTTACAAGGAAGTTGCCAGGATTGGAGGATTTGAGCTATAGGGAGAGGCTGAACAGGCTAGGGCTGTTTTCACTGGAGTGTCGGAGGCTGAGGGATGACCTTATAGAGGTTTACAAAATTACGATGGGCATGGATAGGGTAAATAGGCAAAGTCTTTTCTCTGGGTTCGGGGAGTCTAGAACTGGAGGGCTTAGGTTAGGGAGAGAGGGGAAAGAAATAAAAGAGACTTACGGGGCAACTTTTTCATGCAGAGGGTGGTACATGTATGGAATGAGCTGCCAGAGGAAGTGATGGAGGCTGGTACGATGGCAACATTTAAGAGGCATTTGGATGGGTGTATGAATAAGAAGGATTTTCAAGGGATATGGGCCAGGTGCTGGCAGTGGGACTAGATTGAGTTGGGATGTCTGGTCGGCATGGACGGGTTGGACCGAAGGGTCTGTTTCCATGCTGTAAATCTCTATGACTCTATAACAGTTATCCTTCTGAATTATAGAATCCCTACAGTGAGGAAACAGGTCATCCAGCCAATCAAGTCTGCACCAATGCTCCAAAGAACAGCATCCAGACTTAGTGCCCACCCATCCCTGTACTTACCATGGCTAATACACTTACCCTGCACATCCTGGTCACTATGGGGCAATTGAGCATGGCCACCAAACCTGCATATCTTTGGACTGAGGGAGTCACAGGGAGAGCATGCAAACTCCACACAGACAGTCACCCAATGCTGGAGTCAAACCCAGGTCCCTGTCGCTGTGAGGCAGCAGTGCTAATCAATGAGCCACTGTGCAGCATAGCATCATAAAGATGTACAGCATGGAAAAAGACCCTTCCATCCAACTCATCCAACTAACCTATTCTAGTCCCATTTGCCAGCACTTGGCCCATATCCCTCTGAACCCTTCCTACTCAGAGACCCATTCAGATGCCTTTTAAATGTTATAATTGTACCAGCTTCTACCACTTCCTCTGGCAGCTCATTACATACATGCATTGCCCTCTGCATGACAAAGTTGCCCCTTAGGTCCCTTTAAATCTTTCCTCTCTCACCCTAAACCTATGCCTTCTGGTTCTCGACTCCCCCACCCCAGGGGAAAAGACATTGTCCATGCCTTTCATGATTTTAATAACCGCTGTAAGGTCACCCCTCAGCCTCCGAAGCTCCAAGTCAGCCTCGACTGGACATTCATTTTATGATGCAAGTTGACACCGCCCAGAGACTTGACTTCCCAAATTCATGTCAGGGAAGACATGAACAACCAACAGAAAGGAAATCTTATTCTATCAAGTATTATCTGGATTGGAGGTAAAAGATTCAAGTTGAATTTATTTTACCAGCCAAGGTCTCAAAAATGCCCAAATATCAGTCTGCACTTCTTCTAATCTCAGTTGTTCTATCGTTGAAACATAGGAGAGGTGAAAAAGAAAATTAGAGTGGCAAACAGGGACAATGAAAAAAGACTAGCAGTTAACATAAAGGCATTCCCAAAGTCTTCCAGTGGCACATAAACTAAAAGGATATGGTAAAAAGAATAGGCCTGATTAAGGACCTAAAAAACAGACATGGGCATGACTGAAGTAGTGAGTTAATAATTTGCAAAATGGTGTCTAAAGTGATCGTGACAGAGAAGGAAAGTCAGTCTTTAGAAGGGTTTAAAATTGATAATGAGAAAATATTTGATAGGCTCTGGTACTTGAAATTGTTCAGGCTCTGGGACTGGATGTGATGCAACCAAGGTTATTGAAAGCAATGAGTGTTAAAATTGCACAAGGATGGCAATAATCCCTGGATTTAGGGTTGGTGCTACAGGACTGGAGAACTGCTATGTTATACCCTTAAAGATTTGAAAGGGTGTCAGTCAGGCAACTTCAGACCAACCAATCAGTTTAACTTCAACAGCAGGCAGGTCTCTTGAAACAATAATTCAAAACAGCATTAGTAGTCACATGTAAAAGTATACGTTATTAGGGGCAGCCAGAGAAAATAGTGTTTAAGAAAAGTTGATAGTGTCTTTTTTAGACAAGTAACAGTGAGAATTGAGAGAGTAATATTGTTGATGTGGTGAGCATGGGACTTCCAAAAGGAGTTTGATAAATGTTGCTTGTGAAAAGCATACAAAATTGATGTGAAATGATTTCACCCTGTCCAGATAATAAGCTAAGGCTAGAAAAAGACATTGCTCAGTTGAAGGAATGGGAAGATAAGTGACAGATGAAGTTCAATGGGGAGAAGTGTAATGTGACATGTCAGCAGAGAGAAAATGGAGTTACACTTTATACTAAACTGCTTTACCCAAAGGATTTGAAAGAATGCTAAAGGTATAGATGAAAATGATTCTGGGAATGAGAAACTTCAGCTATCAATAGGCATTTGAGAAATGAGAGCTGTTTTTCTTAAAAGGGAAAAGGATTTTTAATAGTAAGGTGGACCGAGTAGTCATGGAGGAACGGTTCTCTGTGTAAAAGGATCAAGAATGAGAAAACAGATAGAAACTAATTTGCAAAAGAAGGAAATGTCACGGGAAATAAAAATGTTCACAAACAATTAATTATGGTCTGGAATGCACTTCCTGGAAGTGTGGAGGAGGCAGATTCAACTGAGGCATTGAAGAGGGCATTAGATGAATAGATGAAATGCAAGAGAAGGGCATTCAGTCAATGTTTATTCAGAGAGCCAACAGTCCATTATACTTATGACTTGTGCTTTGTAGATTGTGGACAGCCATTGTGGAAAGAGGAGGAGAGTTACTTGCTGCAGAATTCCTAGCCTCTGATCTGCTCTTGTCACCACATTGTTTCTTTGGCTGGTCCAGTTCAGCTTCTGGTCAATGGCAACCCTTGGGTGCTGATAGTTAACCTTGTTAACGCTGCAGATGTTCAATTATCTGATGATTCATAGTGCTATGTACATGTTATAGCATTTAAAATAACTATAAAACTTAATGCTGCACAACATAATAAATATAATTCTGCATACTGTACCTGTGAGAGCTACCTGTTCTGATGGATGGAATTTGATTGAATTCACTAAAGGAGGGAAAAGGAAAAAAAAATACAATTAGTTTTTATAAAGCTCCTAATCTGCATTAGCTATCATTTTATGTAAGGGGATTGCATTACTCTGTGTATTTTTTTCTCCATTTCCTTCCCTTGCTCCCCACAGCATATGTAACTAAAGACAATGAGGCAACCCATTTTTCAGTTCACCACTATTGTTCAAACCCAAACAGCTCAGGAAGGATTCTGCTTTTGATCTTATTGTCTGAGTGGGCAAGTGTTTCCTAGCAGTTAAGATCGGGAGCTTAATGCAAGGAACTGTGGGCATAAAAATCAGACCCAATATGCCAGAGCACAGCATGCAGGCTTTGCTCTCCAAAACTTGGTTTCATAGACCATGCATTCATTTCTTGACCTTGACATTTAGAACTTAACTGCTTGAAAATTATTTCAATCTAAACTAGTTCAGCATTGGTGAAATGCCACCACATCCGTCACAAATCATTTACAAAGATATGGGTCATGAAATTGGTCTGAGCTGTAGCATAAACTGGGCAATGATGAATGGCAGCCTACCTTACAGTGAGTTTGATTTTTTTTTCTTCTGTTGACATAGAGGAACAAAATGAGCTGCCAAATCACGATGATTTATTTTGTATGTCTATTTAAATTAATCCCAATTCTTCTAGCTTTTAAGTGCAAAAGTATTTCAGATCAAATGTACTTATTTTTCACCTCACAGATAAACAGTTAGATTCCCACCCATATAAATTAGAAAACAAAACAACTAAGATTTATTTTACGAAACCTCATACAAATATGACCTCACCTGACCCTGCATGACCAGTGTATTTCAAGAGACACTTCCCTGTCTCAATGCTCCACAACATAGCACTGTGATCTGTAAAGAAAAGTAGCAGTCTTAGATGAGGGGTCTTTTGGAAAGCTAAGCAGTGTTTCTTTCGGGACAATGACTGAGTTCATACAAATCTAAGCAATTGCTTTGCTCTTAAAGGCAAGCTAATAAAGGTTACAATATGAGCATCAATGTGAATGAAGGCAGCAGTAACATTTATGAACCAAAATACATACAAAAAGAGTTTCAAATATAGGCATATGAATATATAATACATAAAGCAATTAACAAGTGATAAACAAGATAAGTTTGGAAACAAACATTTTTAAGCAGTGAATATCAAGAGAAAAGTGTTTATGAATACATATAGATAATATCACATGGAGTGACATTTTTCTAAGTGGAACATATGCTTTTATTCACTTCAGAACTGAAAGATGAACAACTGTTTATCCCAAAATGTAAAATATATCTATGATTTCTAAAGTTTGAATCTCTTTCATTTTTCCACAATGCATGCTGTGCAAAGAAGTACACCAGACTTGGACAAGGATTAGTTAGGAACATAGTAAATGTTTCCTCTCATATGATAACCCAGATTGTATGCCTCACTCTGTCTAAGCATCTTATGATCTGTTTGTCCTCGTTTGCCATGATCTGTCTGTACTGCTTGTTAAACAAAACTTTTCACCGTACTTAGGTACATGTGACTACAACAAATCAAATCAAATCAGATTAGTGCTTTTCCTTTACTATTTAAACAGTATTCACTCATAGAAAATCGAAAAATGTTAGGGCAGTATTTTGGAAAGGAAAAACATGGTCTTATTTCAAAATAAAGTTTGAGTAAACAAAACAAAAATGTTGAAAACTGCCACACCTCTCAAAAATATATAATATTTAATAAGTCAAATTAGTAAAATTCCATTTTTTTGGATATCTGCCATTTTGCATCAAACGTTGACAATGGCATGAAATGCAACTTGTAACAAGATCAAATACTGCCTTTTGTTTGTAGGTCTTATTGTCAGCTGACTGCCTGGTACTCATGCAACTCCAGTCTGTTTTAATTGTGTCATTGAGGAATCTACAACCACTTGTTTGCATTCTCATTAGGAATCATGTGATCAATTAGGTTGTTCAGAAATGAAGAGAAATTTCTTCACTCAGAAGGTTGTGAATCTTTGGAAACTCTCTCCCCATGCAAGCTGTGGATGCTTAATCTAAAGCAAACTATACAGATGCTGGAAATCGGAAATAAAATCAGAAAATGCTGGAGAAACGCAGCATATCTCCCAGTATCTGTGAAGAGAGGAACAGAGTTAATAAGTCAAGTCCAGTATGACTTTGGCTGCAGATGTTTCATTGTTGAAAATGTTTAACATTGGACTGGCAGATTTTTTTGTCTTTCAGGAAATCAAGGGATACATACAGCAGGAAAGCAATCATCTTATTTAATGGCAGATCAGGCTTGACAGACCATATTACCTCCTACTGCTCCTATTCCTTGTGTTCTTCTAGATTGCACACATTCTCCCAACTGCACTCATCCAAATCTAAAAAGTTTGTGTGTAGATCAGAATAGACAAGGGTCCAGCTGGATGTTAGCCAGTAAAAATAAAGTTTCAATATACAAAGCATGCCAGTTTCAACTATCAGATTACTAAGGTTACAAAGGTGAGTTGATTTGGTTACAAATTCTCCTTGCAGTTATCTTATCTTGGAGCATCTGCAAAGAATACATACACATAGGTCTTTGCTGCACTGTTTGATCAGATGCAATACCAATACAATTATCTCCCCTGGTCCTGAAAATGTTGTACTGAGTAAGACGTTACTAAAGGAATCTTTTTGGTTTCAAACTAAGGATGCTTTTAGTCAAAAGAAACATGATTTAGTCCTGACTTTGCTTCATTTCACAAATTGTACCCAGGTTAACTTTGTCAGAGAACATCACTCTCTAAATTACCAGCAGTCCCTTAAGGTTCATTTTAAGGATACCTCCATTGGGCCATTTTGTCTTCCTTCTCTGAGCGATAAAGGCTAACAATGTTTAAGTTAAGATTCAGCAATCTTTCCAATCCAAAATTTTCTCGTTTAAACTTCTCCATTCAGTGAATATTCATATAAATTACCTATCCTCCAACTGGTAATATTACATTCTTCCAAAAACACAACTGCACGCATTAGTAAAATTGTAATCCAACTAGAATTTTTAGATAATTCCAGCATAATCATCATATTATCATGTTCCATGTCATGTCTAAAAAAGGAAGTATTTCCTATGCTCTCTGCACAACCTTATTTATCCATCCTGTCACCTTCATCGACCTGTAAACATGTAAGCTCTAGCTCCCTCATTTCTCTGTATTTGCGGGTGCTCCTTTTTCTTATTTGCTCTCACAATTAGATTAGATTAGATTATTTACAGTGTGGAAACGGGCCCTTCAGCCCAACAAGTCCACACCGACCCGCCAAAGCGCAAACCACCCAGATCCATTCCCCTACATTTACCCCTTTTACCTAACACTACGGGCAATTTAGCATGGCCAATTCACCTAACCTGCACATTTTTGGATTATGGGAAGAAATCGGAGCACCCGGAGGAAACTCACGCAGACACGGGGAGAATGTGCAAACTCCACACAGTTGCCTGAGGCAGGAATTGAACCCGGGTCTCTGGCACTGTGAGGCAGCAGTGCTAACCACTGTGCTAATTCTCAAGATTTAATTCAATGTCACCTTTCCTTCCACCTGACTATTTCATTGATGTCTTCCTGCAGTCTATAGCTTTCTTCCTCATTAATCACGCAAAAAATCAATTCTTGTACTATCTGCAAACTTATTAACCATACATTCCAGACACAAAAGATCTTCAGTAAACCATCAACCTTTGCTTGTTTCTACTGTCAATTTTGGATCCAAAGTCACATTGATCTTTTGATTCCAATGGGCCCTGAGCTTTCTGACGAGTCTGGTTTTAGGAAATTGTCAGAGTTTTGTGAAAATTCATGCAGACTATCAAATGCAGTGACCCTCCTTGGTAATACCTGAAAACATTCAATCAATTTAGTCAGTCATGACCTTTCCTCAACAATCCAGGCTGACTGACCTCAACAATCCAGGCTGACTGACCTTGATTAGTTCATATATTTCTAGATGAAATCTTTACTGTCCTTCAGATTTTTTTCGAGTAAATCACCCACTCAAGGTTATCACTGTCTAAATTATTAATTGTATTTATCTACAGACAAATGTTGCTATTAACTGGAGATTCATTTATGCCCCTATGAAAAAGAGCAGATGGAAACTTGCTTTCTGGATACAACATTGTGAAAGAAATGCTTATATAAGTGGATCAGCATGTTGATATGTTGAAGTTGCTGTGCTCTGATAATCACTTGAGCACTATGTTTGGGAGTTCCTTGCTCTTAGTAGGAGTACTCATGGCAACAAGTCCAATAAGTTCTCATTGACAGTACAGGCAAAGCAGGATTGTGCATCTCACCAACTGCAAAGGTGGAAGATGGCTGTTGCACAAGGACAGTCCAGACTGCTATACTTTGACAGGTCACTGAAATCTGACTGCTAACCCATCAAAATCATATACCTCAACATCCCCATGCTAACTCATACACAGTCTCCTGGTAGGATCCATTCCAAATCCCATGGCGAGGGAAAATTAATGACAAGGCAGGTGTGTGTTCATGGGAGCTCCTAGTCCTGAATGTGCACACATGCAGTGGTTGTATGAATGCCACTTGATATCTGTGTTGGGTCAGAAATGTCTCTTGGCAGCAGCTTTTGAAATTGCGCAGTCCTCTTCAGGACACCCTCTACTGACCTCAAACAGGGAGGGAGTGAGAAAAGAGGCCGTCACTATAGGCTGTCTACTTTCCCCTGGCTGGGGACCCACACCCTACACGATCACCATCTATCTGATCAAACAAAGAAAATTTTAAATATTTCAATTTGAAATTCTAAAACTGCCCACGAAGATGCCCTGCAATCATGAGCTATCAAGACTCTAAATTGACATTGTCACTCTCAGAGAAAACATGTCTTCGTGGGAAGGGGTAGCTGAAGGAACAAAGGTGGTAAGGAAAGGTCGCTAGCAACTCTTGCGTCAACAAGATGGGTTTCATCTGTCAAAAGCGGATCTCTCTCTGATGGTCTGCTAGACCTCTCAATGTATAAGTGAAATAGACTCATGATACTTTAGCTACAGACTAAAACCACAGTGGCTAGGACTGCTGCCTCACTGTGCCAGGTACTCTTTTTCCATTCCTCCCTCGGGAGAATGTCTGTGTGGAGTTTGCACATTCTCCCCATGTCTACGTGGGTTTCCTGCTAGTGCTCCAGTTTCCTCTTACTGTTCAAAAATTTGCAGGCTGGGTGGATCGACCATGCTAAATTGCCGCATAGTGTCCAGGCTAGGTGGATTATCCATGGGAAATACAGGGTTACAGGGATACAGTTGGGAGATAGGTCTGGGTAGGATATTCTTTGAAGGACTGAGGTGGCCTCGATGGGCCAAATGGCCTGCATCCACACTGTAGGGATTTGCTGCTGTCATCAGTACCTATCAGGATCAAAAGTTGAAGAGAAGTTCTATTCTGAATTGAAGCTTGCACTACCATCCCATAAGAAGAAAAGACCATCTATCTAGGACACTTCAATGCCAGGATTGGCAACGACTCTGAGGTCTAGAGTAGGATTATTGCAAATAGCCAAGGTGGGGAAAAGCTAATCAAACTGGTATCCCTTTTCTGGTACAACCAGAAAATAAAACATGGTCCCATGATAACAAATATATCCCCCTGTCAGATGGACAAATACAAAACCCCAGGGAGGTATTATAGATCAAAGTACTAGCACCTCCTGGATTATGGCACTGTTTCAGTCAAATTAATAAGTGACATCAGCATCTGTATTTTATTGATATTTGCTGGACAGATAATAAACTTGTTCAATCAGTGATGAATATCCAACTAGCACCAGGGCGTTGTGAGGCCCAAATTCCAGGACAGTGAAGATCAATGTCTTAGCGACAAAAAGAACCCAACTCAAAGACAGAAATTACAACTGCACAGTCAATTTGGAAAACCTTCACATATCCAAATCAATTCCACAACAGGGTGATCACATAAAGGCAACCTTTGAACTGAAGCACCATTCATAACCAGGGCTAATTCACTGAAAACAATGCTTAATATGGCCTATTCAACTGGATATTAGAAAAATGAATACAACAACTGCTCGCAGTATGGAAAATCTATTATTTGTTACACTCTTTCTATGGGTTTGGTAGGAAAAATAACTGTGCTGCTACTCCTGATAACTTGTTGGCTTTTTGGGGGCGGGGGTGGGGCGGGGGTGGGGCGGGGGTGGGGGTGGGGTGGGGGGGGGGGGGGGGGGGGGGGGGGGGGGGGCGGGGATGGTGCCAATTACCGATATAGGTAATCAAAAATTTGTCGCACTCTTCTGATAGTTTATTCAATTTGTCAAGCAGCACCTTAGCTGTGAAACATTAGTTACTTAGACAAGGGAAAGCATGCAACCATGACAACTGGGTTGGCTCACCAGAAGGCAAAAAACCTGTTGGGACAGAATGTGTCAGTCTTGTTAAAGTTGTGAAAGCAGCATCCTGATTTCTAGCTGAACTGGGTTTTCCACCTCCTCTTCTGGTTCATCTTCTGTGTGAGAACTGCCCAATGAGGACCACATAATGAGTACTGACTGGTGTGATTGCTGCCTACTAGGACCTCCTTCTGCCTCAGAGCACATGGGACTCTGGGTAACTTACTCTGTATCAATCAATTGTCTGAGATGTCTTGGCTCATGACCATGAAACAGCCACTCATGATGTCAGATGCCTGTTGTACCCGAGCCCACCTCTATTTGAATGTTAGAAGGAATGAAAACTAAGAACACAACTTGTTACTTTTTGAAAACACTGCCCTCATTAGTCTACCCTTCATCATCAGCAGAGTGATGGAAGACATCTTCACAAGTGTTCCCAGTGGCACCTATTCAACAATAACCCGTTCACTAATTCTCAATTTGAGCCCCACCAGGCCCACTCAGCTCCTGAACTCATTACAGATTTGGTTTAAATGTGGATGAATGAGATGAACTTGAGTGATCAGGTGAGAATGACTGCCCATAGCATTGTCAACATGGCATTTGATCAATTTCGGTTCAAAGAACTCCAGCAAAAAATGGAGTCAATGGCAACTCTCTGCTGTTTGGAAAATACCTGGTACAAAGAAAAATGAACATAATTGAAGCTCAATCATCTCAGCCCCAAGATACGTCCACAGGAGTTCCTCAGGTAGTGTTCTAGACCCAAACTCCTTCAGCTGCTTCATTAATGACTTCCCTCCATCATAAGGTCAGATATGACAAAGTGCAATTATCAGTGAACTGCTCAGTACTATTTGTTATTGCTCAGATATTGAGTAGCTCATATCCAAACACTAGACAACATTTATAATTGAACTGATAAGTGGCAAGTAATATCCATGCCAAAGTGCCAGGCAGGAACCATCTCCATCAAAAGATAATCAAACTATTGCCACTTGACATTCTATGGCAGTATCATCACTGACTCTGCCATTCTGAACATTACAGGGAGATTCCACCATTGACCAGAAACTGAACTAGACCAGCTATGTAAATACCATACTTATAAGATTAGGTTAGAGGCTGGGGATTCCAGAGAGGGTATCTCACCTCCTGATTCTTCAAAGCCTATCTACACAGTACAAGTCAGGAGTGTGATGGAATACTTCCCACTTGCCTAGACGAATGAAGTTTCAACAACATTCAAGAAGCTCGACACCATCCATGACAAAGCAGCCCACTTGATTGGCACCCCATCTAACACATTCAGCACTCATTACCTCCACCACACTTACATAACGACAACAGTGCATGCCATATACAACATGCACTTCAACAATTCACCAGATGCTTTCCACACATTCCAAACATCTGATCTCTATGACCTAGAAATTTAAAAGCAGCAGATACATGAGAACATAATGATGTACAAGTTCCTCTCTAAGCCACATAATATTCAGAATTGGAACCACACCACCACTTACCAGTGATACTGAGAAATGATCCTGGAATTCTTTCCCTAGCAGAACTGCTGGTATATCTACATCACATGGACTTCAGCAGCTCAAGAAGGAAACTCACTACCACTTTCTGAAGGGAATTAGGGACCGTCAATAAATGATGGCCTAGCCAGCAATGCTCACATCCCATAAATGAACAACAAACAACAAAGGATGGCTTCAGACCTACCAGAAATACCTTGGGCAGGAATTTTGTTGCCAGACAAGACCAACAAATATTTCATGAACAACGCCAGGAATTCTTCTTGCATGGACCTGATCAGAATGTTCGATTCAGTAAAGCAAAACATTGTTTGGATTATGCTCCAAAGATCTGGATGACCAAGAAACTTCATAATCCTGCAACTTCACCATGATGATATGGCAACAACTGTCTTGAGTGGGAGATCTGAAACAAACAGCTTCAAAACCTGAACCAGAGTCTAATAAGGTTAAGAGATAGTCACATACTAATTACAATTGATTTGATAGTGCCTATTGACCTCAGCAAGGGAGTTGTTTAGCTCAGTTGGCTGGATGACAGGTTTGCAATGCAGTGTGATAGCAATAGTGAATGTTTGCTTTCCTCACCAGCTGAGGTTCCCATAAAAGACCCTCCTCAATTTCTTCCCTTGCCTGAGGCATGGTAACCCTTAAGTTAAACCACCACCAGTGTCTCTTTATAACAAGAGAACAGCCTAAGGCTTGGTAGAACTGCAACAACTTTTCTTACTTTGCTATCTACCTTGTGGCTCTCTGGTGCCACTATTAAATACTTTCGAGATAGCGAACTCTAACCTCAGTAACCTCTATGCCCAAATTAAACTGAGTGCCAGAAATGTATATGATTGACATTGGACAGATGACTCAAGTGCCTTTGTCCACTCTGCAACAGGTTTTCAAGCCACTTTTGATCTTTCTAATTCTGCGTACAAAAAAACTTAGCCTGGTCTTGAAATTGCCAAAACAAAACTCGGACATCAATCCACATTTAATCAGTTAAATATCTTCCATACATGCTGAAGTACACACTCTGAAAAATGTCACATACTTCCTAAATCTGGGTAGCCATATTTCTCAAAAGATTACCATTGACAAGGAAGCCCAACATGGAGTAAGTGCATTAGCTCAGCAGTCTACAAACTATGCCAATGAATGGTAGACAACAGAGACCTCTCACTAGAAAAGTGCTAGTGTATAGAACAGTTGTCATCATCTTGCTCCTTATGCAGCGAAACCTGAACTGTGTCAGTGACATACAAAAGCTCAAGAGAAATCCCATTAGCAATACTGATGTCATACCCTCTGGATTCAATGGAAGACCACTGAACAAAGGCTTCCTTTTTGAAGCCAGTTTCACAGACACTAAGGTAAACAATAGACAGGATGTTGCTCTTGGATGGTTAAATATATCATGCTCACTAAGTTTGGTTTTTTAACACTCAAAGGGCCAGTCTTCCATGGGAGGACAAAGAAAAGACTTCAATGACACAGTGAAGCTTTGAAGTGCAACAGCATTGAAATTAGTGACTGGAATACATTTGCTACCAATCATTCAAAATGGCAACATCTATCAAGCTGCATCACTCTCTTGACTCACAGTTGTCTCAGCAATAGGGCAGAGCAGCAGCAGAGTCAAAAAGAAAATAAATGCTGCACTCTATATCCCACTGCTTGTCGAACATTCTGCTCCACGTGACAGAATGTCTACAGTTCAAGAGTCAGCCTGTTTGGGCACACAATGACCCATGACAGAAACTTGCAACCCTGAGTAGACATCAGTCACAAATTAAGAGAATGTCAACGACAGCATGTTTCTAATGGTATCACTGTAAATAAAAAACCATAAAAGTGTGCGAAAATTGGCTACAGTTCTAACTGACTTCCTAGAATAGGGGCGGCACGGTGGCACAGTGGTTAGCACTGCTGCCTCACAGCGCCTGTAGACCCGGGTTCAATTCCCGACTCAGGCGACTGACTGTGTGGAGTTTGCACGTTCTCCCCGTGTCTGCGTGGGTTTCCTCCGGGTGCTCCGGTTTCCTCCCACAGTCCAAAGATGTGCGGGTCAGGTGAATTGGCCAAGCTAAATTGCCCGTAGTGTTAGGTAAGGGGTAATATGTAGGGGTATGGGTGGGTTGCGCTTCGGCGGGTCGGTGTGGACTTGTTGGGCCGAAGGGCCTGTTTCCACACTGTAAGTCTAATCTAATAGAATACATCATTTCCTCCTTTTTGTTATGAGCACAATGTCAGCAGTTTTCCAACACCATCCCAATAACTGGAGAGGTTTGGAGAATGGTGGTCAGAACCTCTGGTTCTCTTAGCAGCCTGAGAAAGATTAACAAAGTTAAACTCATTCATGCTTTGACCTTATCATCTTTTACACTGACTATTTCTTTTATGAAGGCAAACACAAAGTAAAACTTAACAACTTAAGAACCATGTCCACAATACCATCTCAACATACAAGATAGTTTGTGTTCTAATCTTAATCTATTTATAAACAGCTTTTACTTTTGCACCTACACACAAGTATATCATTCAAAGCTGACAAATACCAAAGTGCAAATACAAAATTAAGAACTGAATTATTTACCTGACTAAAGTTTTCTAAGCATAAAGCCTGGGAAACATCTGAGAAAACAATTCACTGGGCAATGCTAAATGCATTACAAAAAAATCTACTCATATGACTATGTAAGATACATCTTCAAGAGAAAGATTTTTCTTAATTTCAATAAATTTCATAGCCACCTTACGGGAGACAATATGAGCACCCACATTTAAAGGTGATCTAAGGAATACAGACATAGTTTCTGGTAAATTTAAAGGCTAGTCTTCACAAATTAATTAAGATTGGCATTCCACACCATGATTCAAATACCAAGTTTAACAAAATAACTTCAAAAAATGTTAAATATATGGGAATGGTAAAATACTGTCATATTGCAACAAAATTAATTTAAAAAGTTACCCCGTAGAAAAAATAGTCATGACAAAATAAAGTTTGAAAGCAGAGACTGAAATGCTGTAATAAAATTTTACCAGCTGATGCTGTGCCCAGCACCACAGGCTGCAAGCGTGTAACACTGACATCCCAAATCCCATCTCGGTGTCCTATGTATTCTTTCACCAGCTGACAGACCGCTCTAGAAGTTGTTGTCTTGAAACTTGACACAATCTTTAAACAAAAATACAAAATTAGACATAAATCTACAGCACAAATATATGCATTTTTGTTAAATATCGAAATTGCCAGAAACGTGAACACCATCTCACATTAGAATCAAACGTTATTCATAAGCGCCACTTGCTATCTTAGTTAATCTTCGCAGTTTCTTGTGACTACTTATCAAAGTGCTCAACAAATGCTTTCAGACAGATTTATCCTGTCATACCTTCTGTTTGACAAAATAATCTTTGTCAGATTCTGGGGTGTGACAAAAGGTTACTTTAGGGCAATAAAATTTTCTATCAATTTCTGACACGTTCAACACACACATTAACTCGGCAAGTGCATTTGAAATTAATCAACACAACAGCCACACCGATAAAAAGGCTATCTGGGAGAAATGTCACAAGATCTAATGTGGCCTTTCAGACTAGCTTGGTGTAGTATTAAGAATAAATTTTCATTCTGTATAAACTACATGTGCACACTTTTGCATTGCAGCTTCTCAAATTCTATATCATATGCTGCATAAATTTGCAAATTCACACAAAAATTACAAAACTCAGTCATAATTTTGTGGTCTGTGATCATTACGCACTGGGCACTAAACTGAATATGAAGGATAGATAAGATGGCAAAATTGTTAATACCTCATGTTCTATCGTCGAATCTGAATGACTTATCTGCTTTTTCAAACAACTAATTTCCTCCAATACTTTATTAGGCTGAAATACTTAAATTTGCAGACCGTTTTACACAATGCTTGACTTCATCAACCAATCAGGACAATAAAATCTTGAAATATTTACTTTCCATTTTTGTTTCTATTTCTACTAGTTTTAATTAAACAAATTAGTTTATTTCCAATAATTCTACTTTATTGCTTGCAATGTTTAAGAACATTTTTCAGCATTTTAAAAATTAGAATTTAGAAAAATTTTGATTGGAATGGGCTGGAATTGGAAAAAGAAGCTTGTTTTGATGACAAGACAGAATATTTCACAGCATCACAACAAAAACACAATTCATAGCTTCTCACTGTTCCATTAATTACATTGCTACGCAGAATACAAGGTAGGTGCTCCAAGAGACATGTCATTATTGCATTCAATGAAAATTCTGAACAATACGACTTCAAAAATCTTGGGCAAAACTGCAAGCAATTCAACATCAGAATTCAACAAAATATTCTACAAAATGCAGCATTTTGACGTTTAGTGTTAGTAAAGGATTGGTAATTAAAGCTAGAGAACAGAATTTCACCTATTTCATTGTTACTAACGATGAAGTAAGTAAATCATTCCAACTATTTGTATATATGTTAGTAAATTAGTTAAAAAACACAAACCACAAGCCGTACTCAAGTGTTGTTTCATGTAATATGTCATATTTGGGTAGGAAGCTCGATGGTTCCATATTAAATTAAGCCTGATTTTTATTGGTATTTGTGTACAAACCATTAAGTTAAACCTTAGACAATAATAATTACTTTGGATGATTAAATTAAAATGGACTCGAAAAGTACACGATGTCAGTGCATCCTCAAAAATGATTTCTCGACTTTGTTCACATACTAGCAAGGAACATTTATTACTTTGAATTCATGCCAATTCAGGAGATCCGAGGCACTTTTGAATTGGAGTCACTGTTATAAAGTATCAAAATAAAGCTGCCAATTTGAAAATAAAGTCTCACAAACAGCAATGACATAAAACCTAGTGCACTGGGGCTCTACTATGATACAGAACACAGTGTAATGCAAATCCATCGTGGACTTCAAAACCTTCATTGAAATCTGATTTACCAAATGTGGTATTAAACCCCACAAGTCAATGACTTTGTCATTTATATAAATGATTTGGATGTGAACTTAAGAGGTATAGTTAGTAGGTTTGCAGATGACACAAAATTTGGAGGCGTAGTGGACAGCGAAAAAGGTTACCTCAGATTACAACAGGATCTTGATCAGATGGGTCAACGGGCTGAAAAGCGACAGATGGAATTTAATTTTGGGAAAGCAAATCTTAGTAGGACTTATACACTTAATGGTAAGGTCCTGGGGAGTGTTGCTGAACAAAGAGACCTTGAAGTGCAGGTTCATAGCTCCTTGAAAGTGGAGTCGCAGGTAGAAAGAATAGTGAAGGCATTTGGTATGCTTTCCTTTATCGGTCAGAGTATTGAGTACAGGAGTTGGGAGGTCATGTTGTGGCTGTACAGAATGTTGGTTAGGCCACTGTTGGAATGTTGCATGCAATTCTGTCTCCTTCCTATCGGAAAGATGTTGTGAAACTTGAAAGGGTTCAGAAAAGACTTACAAGGATGTTGCCAGGGTTGGAAGATTTGAGTTTTAGGGAGAAGCTGAACAGGCTGGGGCTGTTTTCCCTGGAAAGTCAGAGGCTGAGGGGGGGGCCTTATAAAGGTTTACAAAATTATGAAGGAAATGGATAAGGTAAATTGACAAAGTCTTTTCCCTGGGGTGAGTGAGTCCAGAACTAGAGGGCATAGGTTTAGGGTGAGGGGGGGGCAAAGATATAAAAGAGACTTGAAGGGCAGCATTTTCACGCAGAGGGTGGTATATGTATGGAATGAGCTGCCAGAGGAAGTGGTGAAGGCTGATACAATGGCAACATTGAAGAGGCAGTTGGATGGGTGTATGAATAGGAAGGCTTTGGAGGGATATGGGCCAGGTGCTGGCAGGTGGGACTAGATTGGGTTAGGATATCTGATTGGCGTGGACGGGTTGGACCGAAGGGTCTGTTTCCGTGCTGAACATCTCTGACTCTATAAAGCTTCTATTTTAGTAACTGAGTATTGTTGATGTGTAGGTGCCAGTGGACTGCGGTGGACAAAGTTAAAAATCACACAACACCAAATTATGATCTAACAGGTTTATCTGGAAGTACAAGCTTTCAGAGCATAGCTCCTTCGTCCGAGAGCATGTACTTCCAGACAAAACTATTGGACTCTAACATGGAGTCCTGCTAAGGCAGCAGTAAAGGCATTTCAGTTGATCTCAGAACTCCTGTGTAAACCAAGAGATTAACCTGCCAGTACTATGACTGATTGTCCAGTAATACCTGACCTGAAGGTAGTGTATAAGCACTCAGTTACATCTTTTGCTGGTGGGTTGCACTATGAGTGGGCTCAATGCACAGGACAGAATGGAAGCGAAATTGTGAACGCATCTTTTACATCCAGCTAAATGTGTTTTCAATGAAAAGCACCAAATGGGGCACCAATATAACACAGACTTATCTAAAAATGGTCTCAGGAAATAGTCTCTGTAACAGAACTATAGTTTGGTCCCAAAGTAATATTTCTATTTTTTTAAAATACAAGCAAAAAATATTGGCTAGGTCTCTGGGAGAACTCCACTGCTCTCCTGCAAATGGCAGAATAACATCTTTTAAATCAAGATGAGACAGGAGACAGAACTTTGAATTAACATCTTATTTGAATGACAATATCTCTGACTATGCAGCACCAAATACTCCAACTGAGCCAAGGCTGGCATTTAAAACAGACCCCATCAACATTAAAGTCGAAGAGTAACGTAGTTTGCATTGAAGGGATAAATGTCTAGTAATTCTTATACTAAACCTTAATACAAAGTTTATGATTTCAAATCTTGGCACAACAAGTCACAAAATTAATTCAACAAATCTGATAATTTACAGTTACCAGAAATTGATAATGAAAGTTGCTAAACAGTCAAATAATGCACTGGTCTATAAACATCCTATTATCAGCTACATGATGTGATCTATATACAATTCAAGGCTCCTACTGATTCTTTATAATCTAAAAACTCAAGATCACTGTCTTCAGTGTCACCCAATTTTCAATGAATTACTTTTAAAAAGCGAATAGTTTTGCACATGATGCTTTTCAAGGGAATAAAAAGCTTATAAAACTTTATTTCTATTTCATGGAATAGAATCATAGAATGGTTACAGCACGGGAAGAGTCCTACAAGCAGATTCATGCATTCTGCAAGGGCAATTTTGCTAGCCTCCTAAGGGAAAGGAGAATCACTGCAGCAGTGTCATTGTACTAGTGACCCTGAGGCCCTGAGGACAAATCCCACCACGGTAGCTAGTGGAATTTAAACTCAATAAACCGGACTTGAGATTTTGAGGTTCTGGTCAAGAGAAACAGAGCATATATCAGGTATAGGGAGCTGGGATCAAGTGAATCCCTTGAGGAGTATAGAGGGTGTAGGACTACACCAGGAGGACAAAATGGGGACATGAGATAGCTTTGGCACATAAGGTAAAAGAGAATCCAAGCTAAGTACAAAACAGTAACTAGGGAGAGAAGAGGACCTCTTAAAGATCAACAAGGCCATCTGCATGTGAAGCCACAGGAGATGGGTGAGATCCTAAACAAATATTTCTTATCAGTTTTTCCTGTGGAGAAAGATGTGGAAGCTAGGGAACTAGGGGAAATAAATAGTAATGTCTTGAAAAGAATTCATATTGCAGAAATGGAGATGCAGGAGGTCTTAAAACACATCAAAGTAGATAAATCCCCAAGACCTGATCAGATGTCTCCCCAGACATTGTGGGAAGCTAGGTAAAAAAAATTGCAGCTCCTAGCAAAGAATTTTGTATCATCAACAACTATGGGTGAGGTGCTGGAAGGTACGACGGTTGTAATGTTTTGCCATTATTTAAGAAATGCTGCAAGGAAAAGCCAGGGTATTACATTCAGGTGAGCCGAATGTCTGTTGCGATTAAGTTGTTGGACGGGATTCTGAAACACAGGATATACATGCATTTGGAAAGGTAAGGACTGATTAGGGATAGTCAGCATGACTTTGTGCATGGGAAATCGTGTCTCACAAATTTGATTGGAGTTTTTGAAGTGACCAAGAAGATAGATAAAGGCAGAGTGGTGGATGTTGTCTACATGGATTTTAACAAGGCTTTCACAAAGTTTTGCATGGTAGCCTGATTAGGAAGATTAGATCCCACGGGATCAAAGGAGTGCCAGTTGGACAGAAAATTGGCTTAAACGTAGGAGACAAAGGACGGCGGTAGAGGTATGTTGTTCAGACTGGAGGCCTGTGACCAGTGGTGTGCCACAAGGATCAATGTTGGGTCAATGATTGTTCATCAGTTATATATACAATTTGGATGAGAATACAGGAGGCGTGGTTAATAACTTTGCATATGACAACAAAATTAGTGGCATCGTTAGTGAAGAAGGTTATCGAAGACGACAATGGGATTTGATCAACTAGGCCAGTGGGCTGAGGAATGGGAGCTGGAGTTTAGCTTGGAGAAATGTAATGTGTTGCATTGTTGGTAACAGAAACAGTTAATGACAGGACTGTGGGGAGCACTTTTGAAGGTTTAGGGATTCATTTGATTCCAGCTGTCTATACCTGAAATATATTTGCTTTTTCTTGACCAAAGCCTTAATTTCTCCAGTCATACAGCATTTCTTCCACATACCAGCCTTGACCTTCACACTAATGGGAACATACAGTCTCTGAACTCTCATTATCTCTTTCTTAAAGGCTTCCCACTTCCCAACCATCACTTTAGCTGCGAGTAGCCTGCCTCAATCAGCTTTTCAAAGTTCCTGTCTAATATCATCAAAATTGGCCTAACTCCAATTTAGAACTTCAAATTTTTGATCAGTTCCATCCTTTTCCATAATTATTTTAAACCTAATAAAATTATGATCACTTGTCTCAAAGTGCTCCCTCACTGACACCTCAGTCACTTGTCCTGCCTTATATCCTAACAAAAGACCAAGTAATATTTGTTCTCTAGTCGGTACATCCACATATTGAATAAGAAATACATTTCTTGAACACATTTAACAAATTCCTCCCCATCCAAGCGCTTAACATTATGACAGTCCCAGTTTACACTTGGAAAATTATAATCCTCCACCATTACAACCCTATTTTTCTGAGATATTTGAGATCTCTTTACATATTTGCTTTTTAATTTCCCACTGACTACTGAGGGACCTATAATACAATCCTAACAAGGTGATCATCTCTTTCTTACTTTTAAGTTCCACCCATACAACTTCATTGGACAATCTCCCAGGGACATTCTCCCTCAGTACAGCTGTAATGTTCTCCCAAACCCCCCTCCTTTCTTGCCTCCCTTTTTCTCCTTCCTATAGCATCTCCATCCCAAAGCATTAAGGTGCCAGTCTGTCCATCCCTGAATCAGATTTCTGTAATAGCTATGATATCCCAGTCCCATGTTCCCGACCATGCCCTAATTTTGTCTTTGTCAATGTCAAACACTGCCAGAAGAGCGACAAAATCTTTTAGAACAACACTGAATACTTTTATGCTATTGTTATCCAAACAACACCGCAAATGAGCATCCACATGAAATGTTCTGTTTCCCTGAGCTATATCTTTGCTTTAGGATTCATGTTCTGTGCTGTACAACTCTAATACTCTTCTGATTCTAGGAGTATGCTAGGATTCTGAGACTCAAAACAGAAATTAGGCCTCTATGAGTTCCATCCATTACATTTAAATCCCAGGGGTGAAAGGCCAGTTCTGTTTCCAGTCTCTTTCCTCATTTAAGTTCACATTACTACAATCTGTAGCATTTTTTTAATAATAGAACAGGTTTTAAATTATTGCCTGTTTTTTCTACACTATTCAAAATATTCAGAATAGCCTTTGCAGTTTGCAAAATAAAGATAGTTACAATAAAGCGTGTCATAAAATGTAAAAAAGAATTAAAATATAGATATTGAGACAAGATGGGACATTTGTAAAATTTCTTAACGGATGCAGAAACAATTCAAAAAATACTTCAAAAGCTACAAGTTAACCAATATAACCAATCCAGTGTGATTTATATCAATAACACATACATATTCAAATTACCTTACATTTGATTGCAAGCATATTCTGTAGCAGAGAGGACAGTGCATATTGAATGTGAAAATAAATGTATAAGTCTGATGAAAATTAATGTTCAGATGGGATTTTGCAGTACATATAAAACAAGTATTCTTGAAGTAAATATAAAACGTTAAGTTTTCACAATTTTATCAGAGCTGCCTTCTCATTAGAGAGACAACTAATGGCGGTTTAATCTGAGGATCACTACGCCTCAGGTGAGGGGAGACTTTCAGAAGGTAACTTTCATTCTAACATCAGCTGTTACGGGAATTGAACCCATACTGTTGGCATCAATCTGCATCATAAACCAGCTGGTCAGTCAACTTAGCTAACCAAACCCCATTAGCGAAGGTTACCTCATAAGACATCCTCAGGTGCATCTCAATGTCACTACTTTTATAAAATAGAAACAGCAGTGTTGGAGGCAGGAGATAAAATCCTGGGCAATCATAACCACGTTGGTGGTGTCAACTTCACAGCAATGGTTACTATATAACTTAGACCATTGAAACAGGCCATTCAGTCCAACTAGTCTATCTCAGGAACAATGTTTTCAGCAGCATTTGCAGTATTTTCCTCATTCATGTACCAAGTTCCATATTTTAACTACTTTGTGTTCCTTAAAATAATAGATGTTCAGTGTTTTAATTTGTTGGCATTCACGTTGTACATGAATTTTAAACCTTCTTAATCATTCACCAAAACCATTAAAGCTACCCAACTGCAAAAACAAAAAGAAAATAAAAAGACGTAAAACGTTGAACATCCTGACCATAACAGAGGCTCTCGGAGGAAATTACCATCTTTGCTCACCACTCAGCCATTTAAGGAACAGGAAGCAGCTCCAATCTATAAAAGGTATTGCTGCAGCAGGATCTAAGCTTTTGAACTCAGAAGTCCAAGGAGCTAGGAGGTGCAACCAACTATTGGCTCTGGAGTTCAGGGAGCTATGGGGGCTTCAAAGAAGCCAAGCCCTTTTAGAAATTCATTTATGTGATGTGGGTGGCATTGGCTGGCCAGCATTTATTGCCCATCTCTAGTTACCTTTGACAAGGTGCTGGTGAGTTGCCTTCTTAAACAGTCGCAGTCCATTTGCTATTGGTTTACAGAAAGGAATTCCAGGATTTGACCTGGCAACACTGAAGGAACAGCAAAATATTTCCAAGTCAGGACAGTGACTGGCTTGGAGGGGACCTTGCAAGTGACAGGGTTTAAAACTGCAGGCCACTTCATGCAATATCTGTTATTGGGGAAAAGTAAAAATCTATTATTCGAGACTTTATAGCAGGACGTTTAAAACAAATTAGAATCAAAATGACTTGCTAAAGGGAACCATTTTAGTTTTAGTTAACAAAAAACTTGAGAAAATATCAAGTAATGTGGAAAAGGGCAATCTGCAGTTGCACAATACTTGAATTTCCAAAAGCATTTGACGAGAGTGCCACATCACATCAAAGTTCAAGCTTATTGTATAGAGAGAACATATTAGCATGGACATTAGATTAGATTTTTTTAGATTAGATTAGATCACAGTGTGGAAACAAGCCCTTCGGCCCAACAAGTCCACACCGACGCGTAACCCACCCATACCCATACATTTACCCCTTACCTAACACTATGGGCAATTTAGAATGGCCAATTCACCTGACCTGCACATCTTTGGATTGTGGGAAGAAACCGGAGCACCCGGAGGAAACCCACGCAGATAGGGGAGAACGTGCAAACTCCACACAGTCAGTCACCTGAGGCGGGAATTGAACCCTGATCTCTGGCGCTGTGAGGCAGCAGTGCTAACCACTGTGCCACCGTACCACCCAGCACTGGTTGGCTAAGAATAGGCATAACTTGGCATGATGTAATAACTGCCTCAAGATCAGTGCTGGAACCTTAACCATTGCCAATCTACAGCAATGGCTTGAATGCAGGGACTAAATGCATGGTTGCTAAATTTGCTAAAGTAACTATAATTAGTGAGAAAATAAGTTGCAAAAAGGTCATGGCGACACTACAAAGGGAATTAAATAAATTATATAACAAAAAATATGGCACATGAAGCATAACGTCAAAAACTGAAGTGTAAATGGTCCATCTCCTTAAACTCAGTGCTGTCCTCTGTGAAAGTAGATAACAATTATCTGTTAACTATTGGTACAATCCAAAAATAAAAGAAGGGTGAAGGTCATAGAGGATAAGTAAGATGACCATCTTACCTTGATCTGCAACAAACTAAAAAGGACCATTTTAAACCTCTACATTGAATGTATGATATACAGAGGCAATGCATATTGCTTGATCCTTGTCTGCTCTCAGCTGACAAAAGTATTGTGCTTATGATCCAGCATGCAGCCTTTTCAGAGGTGTTACAGGCAGCACTATCACTTCAAAGTTTAATTAAAGTCTACTTGCTCTGCTCCTTCCACCAACATGTTAACTTGCCTTTTTGTTATTCATAAGTCCAACTGACTGACTCATAAAACACATTACCATAACTCCTTTAAAGCACTTCGGCAAAGCAGTGAAAAGGACAGTAAACTACCTAGGAAGTCATATGGAAGCTAGTAAACTGGGCAGGGAGGCAAAATGAAATGTAAGGAGATAAGTTTTGACATGAAAAGAAAGAGGTTATATGAATTAAATGTGAAACTTGAAAAAGAAAGGCAAGAGAAATTTTTGGATCCTTTAAGCAACGGAGGGAGCAAGTTGACAAAGCTGTTACAAAAGCTAAAAGGATTTCTGACAAGGGAGCATTCTTAAGCCTGTATGAATCATTAGATGTGCCACACAGAATGTTCTATCCAATTTGGGTCCCTGAGATTACGAAGGAAATGAAGCCTGGGGCAGAACGATTCACTATGGTAATATCTAGAAGGAGGGGCCTTAATTACGAGAAAATTGGGGGGAAAAAAAACAAGCTCTTTTTCTAACAAAATGGCAGCTATTGCCATTGTTGATAATTTGCCATCATGATTCAAGTGTCCTAAGTCTGTTGCAGTGCATTGTCCTTTTAAAGGCTCTGAAATGCAATACCCCATTTACATAAGTCACCAACTGCTCTCTTGTCATTTTTATCTGAAATGTGCCACAGTGACTTATGAGCTAATATTTCTACTGAAAGAATAGAAGCAAAGTACAGAAATTTTTCTCCCTCCAGAATCCAGTGGAGCTGTAACTATCACTGGGGATTCATTTAACAAACTGCTGATCCCAAATAACAGAGAATCAAGGCTTATGAATACTGATGCCAAACTTTCATTGGTCAGTTTGCATTTTTTTTTAAACAGCAGTTACAAAAATGCAAAACAAACACTCATATCCATTTGTTCTCTACTGTTAATCACATATCATACATACACAAGGTTACTGACGTTCCAAAAATGTATGACATTCATCCAAAAGCACTTTTGTTATATTTTCCACAACATAGTCCAAAGTACTAAGCATCAAACATATCATCACCATTACCAATTAGATGCAACATGCATATGGATTCACTGAAAAAGAAATTACCCATGAGTCTCCACCCCACAGCTCCCAACTTCCCATGTTGAAGTTGCGTACTCCAATTGCTTTACCTGGGAAAGAGTTTGACCGCTATATCATAAGCGGAAGAAAAAACTTAGATTTGTTGCTTGCTGGTAAGACTATAGCATTTCCAGATGAATTTGCAGCACATTCATCAAATAAATGTTCTTAGTTTAAAAACAGCGATAATCAAAAAGATCTGCATTTACAGAAAAACCTAATTTACTTGCATTCACAAAAATCAAAGTGCTTTGCAAACAATTAAGTGCTTTTGAAGAGGCATCTCTGTCATAAAGCAGGAAATGTAGCAGTCAATTTGTACACACAAGTCCTGCAAACAGTCAGGTAACAAACCAGGTTGATTGAATGATAAACATTGCCAGGACATTAGCAATAGCACCAATGATTAGTAAAATTGGATCATCTACATCCAGGGATCTTTTACAGCCACCTTTGAAGATAAACAGGCCCTCTGGTTAACATCTCATCTGACAGAGGGCACCTCTGATTGAGCAAGACTCCATCAGTATGGGCCTTGATTTTTCTCTTCAACTTCTGGAATGGGACTTGAATCCAAACTTTGCAGCTCAATGTGAGCATGTTTCAAGATGAGTCATGGTCATGTTTAAATTTTGTGTTTAAAATCACAAAACATACTGCATTCCAATAATTTGTTTTTGCATACTTTTTAATTCTAGATTTTTGTTCACTGAAATACCAGCAGAATAAAATCAGTCACATAAAATGAGTGCATTTGAATTAAAACTTTTTTCCACAAGTTATGAAGGAATGTTGTATTATACTTACTTAATTTTGGCAGAAACTTTGCATACATTGAATACATTTCAATAACATACCTTGCTAGTAGAGGCCTTGTAGGTTGTTTTCAGTTTTTGAGATAACTGGCTGGTACTGTGGCTAGCTGTACAAATACAATCGGAACTTGTGTCAACCAAAGAACGTTGCATGTAATACATGTAATAAGTCAGTTCTTAACAAGACTTAAAACACCTATCAAATATTGATAGAAAAACAGCAAGGTGGGGGGGGGGGAGAGGAGGTTATGCTGAGAGATAAATGGGATGGGTGGGAAGTAGATGGGAATGCGATACGTAGATGAAGGTAGGGGATGATGGTGATATGTTAGAGTGGAGCAGATAGGTGGGAAGGAAGATGGTCAAGTTGGACAGTTCAAGAGGGGGGTGCCAAGTTGTAGTGCTGCATCTGGGATAAGGTGGGGAGAGGGTAGATGAGGAAACTAGTGAATTCGGCAGTGATCCTGTGCAGTTGGAGGAGCTCAAGGCAGAAGATGAGGTGTTCTTTCTCCAGGCATTGGGTGCCTAGAATTTGGCGGTGGCGAAGGCCCAGGACTAACATGTCCATGGCAAAGCAAGGTGGGAAGTTGAAGTGTTTGACCACAGGTCAGCGAGGTTTAGTGTATGTGCCCCAGAAATGTTCTCTGAAATGTTCTTCAAGTTGGCGTCCTGTCTCCCCGATGTACAGGAGACCACATCGAGAGCAACAGACACAGTAGATGATGTGCATGGACATTCAGGAAAATCGCTGTCAGATGATGACCATCCTTAATTGCACTTGAACTGAATGGATTGCTAGGCTATATCAGGCAGCAGTTTAGAGTTCATCACATGGGTTTTCGTCTGGAGTGCCACATAAATCATTTCCTTCTCTAAAGGAAGACTGTTTTATTGATTCATGGGATTATAGGCATTGCTAGGAAGATCAGCATTTATTGCCCATCTTCTAATCATCCTCAAGAAAGTAATCGAGAGCTGTCTTCCTGGCTCACAGTGCCGTTTGCGAGTTCTAGGATTTTCAACACAACAACATTGAAGAAACAGTGATATAATTCCAAGTCAAAATGGTGTGTGGCTTGGAATGGAACATACAGGTGGCAGCATTCTTATGCATCTGCTGCACTTCTTCGAGCTGGGGGCAGTTGCAGGTTTAAGGTGCTTTTAAGGAGCCGTGGTGTGATACTGCAGTGCAACTAGTAAACAGCACATACTGCTGCCACCTTACATCGGTGACGAAGGAAGGAAATGCCAATCAAGCAGGCAGTTTTGTCCCGGATTGTGTCAAGCTGCCTGTCTGTTGTTGGAGCAACATTTGTACAGACATCCTGATATGTGCCTTCTAGATGATTGACAGATGAGACGGAAGGCAAGTTACCACATGCTGAATACATAGCCTTCAAACTGCCCTTTCAGCCATAGTATTTATTTTTAGATAGATTACTTAGATTAGATTACTTACAGTGTGGAAACAGGCCCTTCGGCCCAACAAGTCCACACCGACCTGCCGAAGCATAACCACCCATACCCCTACATTTATCCCTTCACCTCTAACCTGCACATCTTTGGACCGTGGGAGGAAACCCACGCAGACACAGGGAGAATGTGCAAACTCCACACAGTCAGTCGCCTGAGGCGGGAAATGAACATGGGTCTCTGGCGCTGTGAGGCAGCAGTGCTAACCACTGTGCCACCGTGCCGCCCAGCAGTTGAATTTTCAGTCAACAGTAACTGTGCCCCCAAGCCATTCACAATGGATAACTAAGAGCAGGCAAATTGTGTTGGCCTCACAAACTTGATGGCATTTTTTGAGAATGTAACCAAAAATATCAACGAGGACAGAGCAGTAGGCGTTATCTACATGGACTTTATTAAAGCCTTTGACAATAATTTCACATGGTAGATAAATTCGTAAACTTAGATCATATGGGAGCCAGGGTGAGCTTGTTAATCTGATACAAAGTTGGTTTGACAGGAGAAGTCAGAGGGTGGTGATGGAGGGTTGTTTTTCAGACTTGAGACCTGTGACATGGGATCCTGTCTGGTGTTCCACCAGGGTCAATGCTGGGTCCACTTTTGTTTGTCATTTATATAAATGATTTGGATGAGAATTTAGGAGGCATGGTTAGTAAGTTAATTGAACCTCTCGGGTGAGATTTGAACCCACATTTCCTGCTCATAAGCCTGAGTTTCTGGATTTCAGTGACATTACCACTGCACCACCATCTCCCCTCTTATTTAAGTGACAGTGAAATGAATTGTGTCATCACTAGAATGATACCAGCCATGAAAGAATATAATTATAGTAAGAAAACAATTTCATCATTCAGATTTTTAAAGGTATTTTAAAGGTAGCTGTAAATACTGTGCTGGATGTCTAAAAGCTTGAAAGGTTTTATGAATAAAGAGGGAAACTAAATCTAGAATTAAAAATATAAAATCACAAGAAATAGGAGCAACAAGGATCTTTTGGCCCATTAACCCTGTTCACCATTCATTAAGATGACAACCAATCTGATAGTGGTCTTAACCACACTTCTCCTATCTGCCCCAAAAGTCAAACTTGAATGTATGTGATGGCCCGTCCTCCAATGCGCTCTTTGGAAGAATATAAGTGCAATGACAGACTGAAAAATGTGAGTAAACTATGAGGTAAACTTTAGTTATTTGGAAAAAAAATCAATACTACATTTTCAGATTTAAATTCCAATGTAAAAGTCTGTATTTTCAAACACTGACTTTTAGAATTCTCTTAATTCTGTTTTGATACATGAATGGCAAACAAATGTGAGAGAAATCACTCATAGGTAAGTACAACTTAGTGCGTAAAACTGCGCAAGCAAATAGCAAACTATCATAATTTCAGCAATAGAAATTGCCACTTTTATCCATTACACAATGTTGGCATCAGTTGCATGCTGAGATTCTTTAGTTTGTTGCTTTAATCTTCAATACTTCTAGTTTAACGATTGATTCAAGTGGAACAGCTACATAGGTTACCCTTAAAAGAAAGAACATTCTCTCGCTTTGCACTTATATTTGTCCAAGGAGAATGGCGGTGAATGTGTTAACGCATAAAATACCTTTTAAAAACTGAAAATTAAAAATTATTTTCTTATCATAGTAATATTCTCCCACAGCCCTGGCATCATTCCAGCGATTATACACAGGTCTTTTTGCATATTTTCCAATATGCAATCCCGAATGGGCTATTCAGAACATTCAAAACTAACTGTAGCACAACATGCTGTGGCCTACACAATTAACGCAAATATCGTAAATTTTAAGTTCTACCATTTTATACATTTAAATTCACAATACTTTTAATAAACATAATTAAAGGCTTCATTTTCTTCACCTTTTGCCTTTAGCTGTCCTTTGCTTAAATCTCCCCCATCCACTGTTTGACCTTCAGCTGTCAAACGATCATTCAAAGTTTCAATTTCTCTTCGCACTGTAAGATAACGAGGCACATTGTGAATCCTCACTTTCCACGCAAAAATGATAAAATTGCTTTGACTGTTTTTCAAGTAACTGTACGCAGATGATACTCACATTCCAAATTTTCAATGTACAAATTTTCAAACTCTCGTTCAATCTGTCCAAACAGTTCCAGCAAAGGTTGTCGAATTGATGATGGTAGTTTGGAATCCTGTAGAAAAAACATTAAGAGTCACTTGATAGTTATTAACTAAAGGAGTATTTTAGAATATTATTCCTATTGTAGATCAATGACTTCAGAAACTGGAGGATTGCTACTTATTCAGAATTCCAATATTCTTTTGTTCTGTATGCATATCTAATGAAAAGATTGTTTCTTCTCCATAACTGAGCTAAGGTCGACGGTGAAAAGGTGTCGCTGTATTTGAATGCATCAATTCTTAGAGACAATAAAACTTAAATTCTCAAAAAACCACTCACAATGAAAAGATGAATTATTGAGGTGTAAAACCAACTAAGTATTTGGATCATTATGAAATATTCAGCAAATAGATTCAAATGCAAAAAAACACAGTTAATTTTGGCAGGGGGTGCATCAGAAATCCATCAACAGTGTATTACAACAAAAGGATGTGATAATAGACCATGATCAATTGTAGAGCTGCTTTTATGTTGATTAATCTTTTATACAAAAGCACTGCAATAAGGAAGCGATCATTAGCATATATGTGGCATAGATAAAGCCACATCTATTTTCTTCAATTATCAGTTAAATCAATAAAAATAATCACACATTTAAAGCAATTGTCAAAAGTAGTTACAAGTTGTGACATTCAGTACTCATGTGTATTATGCCAAGTCTAAAAGGTCACTGCTCCCTCATGTCTCTTCCATGTCTCTAGGCTGTATTCAAAACTATTTTATTGACTATGTCTTATAATTTAAATTAAAACCATATCAAAAAGTACTTGACATAAAAATGCATTGAAAATTAATTTTATGAGTTTGTTTTGATAAGTGAAAAGCTCAGTTTAGTATGAATTGTCACCAAAACCCAGAACTCAACCAAAGCAAAAAGTCATTCTGTTTGAATTCAATAAATGCTCACTGTTAGATGCCCTCTCCCAATAACAGAGTGGAAACAGAACATAGTTTGAAAACACACCTGAAATATAAGCTTGTTTACCATTGAGCAAACATAAAAACTAAAATATAGCAACCAGGCTAACTGTATTAATTATAAGCAGACAGTAGGCACTAACTAGGCATTTCCTTGCATCATAAGCAAGCACAAACTGTACTTGAGTCAGGAGTTGTACATTTATAAAGCATTATTCTATGAAGAAATGTACATCAAATGTGCAAAGATTGATTCCAGTTTTATCTTTCACCAACTGGCTTTCTGAAAAGAGATCATTCCAGAGAAAAGAACCACCAGTGGAAATTTAACGACCCTTACTATCCAAAACATTGCAATCTAACCTGAAAAGCTTGAAATGAATTATTGCTGCTTATCCAAGGAATGTTTGTTGCAAAAGGAAGAAAGGATGCAATTAGGATCAGTGATTTACTTAAAACAGGATGGAGGAGCTAATGCTTTTCGAGCGTACTGGAAAATACAATCAGAACATTTCAAACCAACCTTTGATTGACACCTGATTCAGAAACATGCCCACCCAATGTCCACATATGGGAGAATGTTTTGTTAGAAAGTATGACCAACTGGATGAGAGCACTAAAATCTTGAAGTTAATCTCAATAAAAGTCCAAAGTTTACTTAATGCTAATGACCCATAATCAGCCTATGTTTCCAGCCACTTAGTCTCCATGTTCTGCAAATCCTCCCTCATTTGTTATGATCCAAGCAAATGGCAACACTGTACAGGTCAGATCCCAGGGTACAAACTGGCTCATTAGACCATACGTTTTACTTCTCTTTTTGTTACTGTGGAGTCAGTCACTGAACCTATTCACAAGAGGCTGCCAATGTACTTCTACCAAAAGAAAATTTATTAGACAAAAGAAAAATAATTACACAAGAGAAGCATAGAAGCAATCTCACTGCAACCGTTAGAAAGAATGATTTGCCTTTTTAGCCCAGTAATATCCTTAAAAGAGCTCAAATCTCAATGATGAGCTTCTTACTCAAATGGCATGGCTGTAATCAGTGACCATTGTGCAGATTATTGCACATTCACTAAATATTATTTTCTTCAGTTAATGTCTCGCCCTGAGACCCTTATGACCAATCATTAACTCAATTCACTCATTAATGAACATACACAACAGATACTCTGCCATTATGGGCCTTGTCCCCCTTCACAAACCTGCTTTTTGCCTGTGTTTTCTCTCCCTTTGTAAGATTCATGTCAGCAAGCACCCTAACAATTCTCTCTCCAGGTGGTTTCCAGGTCATTTAACTGAAAGTACATGATATCTTGAAAATTGCGTTTTGAACTCAATGCTCAAATAACTTGGATCTCGTAAAAAGTCAGATTTTCACAGAACTCGAAAAGTAAAATCCACTTTTCTGCCACTTCTGAATCATTATTCTCAAATAATTATAAATAAACAACTTTTGTAACATATCTTCCTACTATTTTTAAACCCCACTCATTGACCAAACCTTTGGTTACCACTTCTAAATAATCCTTCTTTAGGCATTGTTCAATGAAAAAGAACAACATAAGTGCAAGTTGTTGGTGATTCCTCGTTCAGCAGTATTTTATCTGTGTTCTCAAACTACTCCGTCACCCCAATCACTGGCTGTAAATTCAACAGAACTAATTACTTAACTCTGAAACTCAACATCTGCAATGCAAATAATACTTTTTCCGTTAAACACATAGTAACTGCAGAGGTGTTTCAATCACACATGATGCACGTGTCGTCCCGCTCCCCCCGAATTGAAGCAAAACACTCAGAGACATGATTTTACCTCCTTCATCTTTGTTCCAGGCCGTGGAGAGAGAGAGAAAAAGAACAATTGCCCATCTGCACAGAGACATGAGTTCACCGTCTTCTCTGGAAGAGCGGTTTCTTAATGAATTATATAGACATTTTACAGGGAGGAGCATCCAGATAAGGCAACATACATATTGATTGGGTGGCTGTTACAATCAGCAAGCATCAACAGTAAAGATTATGCCATCTGCTGTTACACAATGAATGTTCTTAACCTTAAATGGCTTCACATAATGAATACC
This sequence comes from Hemiscyllium ocellatum, assembly GCF_020745735.1. Lineage (NCBI taxonomy): Eukaryota > Metazoa > Chordata > Chondrichthyes > Orectolobiformes > Hemiscylliidae > Hemiscyllium > Hemiscyllium ocellatum. The sequence continues at coordinate 112,490,402 of NC_083405.1, forward strand.
TTTCACCTTATTAACTGACCTTCCATACGGAATGCTTCCAATATTGTTAACAGCTCTACATAATGACTGCTTTTCCATCTTGTTAACGCATTACCCTTGCCTCCAGCACCTCATTGTTAACTACAAGTTCTTATCTGCTCTCAGTCATGCTCAGCTGAACCATTTGTTTCACAAAACTCAAAACTTAACTCTTTCCCTACCTGCTCATACCCGATACACACTCTCACTCCCTCCTTTTATCATGTCATGCTAACCACCGGAATGGCACTAACAGCTTTCATAAGACTCTGACTGCCAGTAATTAAGCAACTTATTCATACACAGCATGCAATGATTATAACAAAAATTACTAGTCCATTACAGGAAATGGAATTTGAAGAATCCTCTGATGTGGGAAAAAAAATCACCAGAAAGTTCTTAAATCCACAGTCCTTAGTGACCATCCATTCCCTCCAAGTCGAGTGGAAATGAGCCAATTAGCCAAAATCTCCTTCAATAAAGTGCAACCTGAAAACAAAATTCAGTCTGTCCTTGCACACCACTCCACAGAGGAATCTGAATTCTTGGAAAAGGGCAGTTAAACACTTCACAAAACCGACAAGACTTCCACCCTTTCAAAGATGCTTCACATGGAGGATACCAGCGCATCTGAGTATGCAGTGCAGCAGCTGGCTAGGTGAATGCAACATTCTTGGCTGCTTCTGCTTCCGCTCTGCTGTTTAAACGTAACAAAGCCAACTGGCTGTTTTGATGCTAGTTTGGTCAGTGACCCATCATATCCCTTAAACCATCGAAAGATAAGGTTAAGCTTACATGGTTTAATGTCCGTAGGAAGGCCACTGACAAAAAGTGTACCGACCTCCTCTTCACTGTTATTAGCTTTATTTTTTGTGCTCATGACTGGGAAGCTGATTGAATCCATTGGATCAGGTTGTGGAGGGATGGGCGGTGATCCGAAGGCATGCTTTACCTGTGAATGGTGAAACTCTACAGACTATGTTAGCTGCTGAAAGTATCTTTGCATTTCCTCTCTCATTCGTTCCTTGCCAAGGTGGTTATCAATATGGAGACAGTCGCACAATTAACTACACTAAATTGTGTCTGCCTATCTCAACATTCTTTGAATTCTTGAAGTCTGTTACTCTGTTCTGACATTATAACATTATCAAGTTTTATACAATCCATAAACTTCTAAATTGTACTGCCTGAACAATTCAGTCAATTATAAACAACAATCAGTGGTCCGAAAATCAAACCCTCAGGTGACCCCATTCAGGTTATTCAAAATAATTTTCCTTTAACAAATTGATACTTGGCTAATGTGAAAACTGTCAGGAAAAATATTTCAAAAGTCTGAAACAGCAAGAAAACAACAAAAATGTTTCCTGTGCTTTATCAACTGAAGAGGCAGTTTCAATTCAGATTTAAACCTTAAATATTCATGGGAAACAAATGCTGAATATTTTAAAATATGTTCTTCAAATGAAACTTCCCAAATAAAAGTCATTATGCAGTGACAACTTTGGTAGTGCTCAAATACTTTGAATTTGCAATACAAAGGGCCCAATGAAGTCTTAACAATAATTAACAGAACTGAAACGGCTCAGCCTGAAGTTCAAATATTCTCTAAAATCTTAACAAAACATCAAAATTAAAATGCACTCTCCTTTTTGTGAACACTCCGCATTAAAAAGACAAAGATATTTTAATACAATACTCTCATCTGGTTAAAGCGTGACCACTGACCGAATTGATTTTTAGGCAGGCATTATAGAATTTCAAACAAATCAGGGGCTCAAGGCACTCAATCAATTTGTTTTAAGGTTACAAGTTTTGATCATTTTAAAAAGGACATAATGTTGTACAATTTCAATGCAAAAACAAAATCTGCCCCATTACATAGCCCACAAAACACACTGAATTGAGATCCTGATTAAGACAAAGCAAAACAGATTTTCAGAACCAGTATTTTAACAAACCAATATTTTTAAAATTTGAACTCCCACAGCATGGCACAATTTACATGAGTTAACAGTCTTGATTAGATTAGATTCCTTACAGTGCAAGAAGCAGGCTCTTTGGCCCAACAAGTCCACACCGACTCTCCGAACAGTAAACCACCGAGACCCATTTCCCTCTGACTAATGCACCTAACACTATGGGTAATTTAGCATGGCCAATTCACCTAACCTGCACATCTTTGGACTGTGGGAGGAAACCGGAGGAAACCCACACAGACACGGGGAGAACGTGCAAACTCCACGCAGTCAGTCGCCTGAGGCGGGAATTGAACCCTGGTCTCTGGCGCTGTGAGGCAGCAGTGCTAACCACTTTCTTAATGAATCATATAGCAATTTTACAGGGAGGAACATCCAGATAAGGCAACATATATATTGAGTGACCATTACAATCAGCGAGCATCAACAGTAAAGATTAAGCCATCTGCTTTACATAATGAATGTTCTTAACCTTAACTGGCTTCACACAATGTAGACTTTTCACCTTGTTAACGGATCTGACATACTGAATACTTCCTATATTGTTAAATGGTTCTACATAATGAATGCTTTTCCATCTTGTTAACTTGTTACCCTTGCCTCCAGCACCTCATTGTAAACTGCAAGTTCTTATCTGATGTGAGTCAAGATTAGAGTGGTGCTGGGAAAGCACAGGTCAGGCAGCATCTGAGGAGCAGGAAAATCAATGTTTTGGGCAAAAGCCCTTCATCAGGAGTCCCGATGAAGGGCTTTTGCCCGTAACACTGATTTTCCTGCCCCTCGGATGGTGCCTGACCTGCTGTGCTTTCCCAGCACCACTCTAATCTTCACTCCAATTTCCAGCATCTGCAGTACCCACTTTTGGTGTATCTGATCTGAGTTATGCTCAGCTGAACCTCGTTTCACAAAATCTCAAAACTTAACTATTTCTCTGCCTGCTCATATCCGATTGATATTCTTACACGTAGCAACTTAGAAGACTTGCAGCCACTGCACATGGTTCAATCTGTGGTGAGTTAAAAGCAGAAATGATTGTAATGTGCACTGCAATTTCATACCTCTAACACAGCTTTTCTGACAGAGTAAAGGATTCTACAAAGCTGACTGATCAGTGTTACAGGAGTTCCGTTGCGATTACTAGCAGATATGTAGTTTGCATTTACTGTTCAAGTCACTGAAAATGTCTATTGTTCAAGAGTTGGTCACAAATATTTAAACAATTGTTTAAGATTTTATGACTTTTTCAAAATTTTGATGTACAATTTATGAAACTTAGTTTTATTTGTTTAAAAAAACAAATTATCTGAGTTACCATAAACAATACCTTTGGAGGTAGATGAATAGCTTGGGTAGACAAATGGGACAGGATTCTTCCACAAAGGGACACAAGCTGGTAATGGTTATGATCCTTCAAAAATGGAGGCTGTTAGCAAAAGGTGGAGTGAAAGTTGATTTACTGAATCATATTTACAGCACAGAAGGTGGCCATTGTGTCTGTATAATCAACAAAGCTCTGACTGTGCTAATTCCATTTTCCTTGCTTTTAGCCAACAGATCTGGAGGTTGTGGCAACATAAGCAAATACATAAATACTACTTCAATGTTACGAGATTTTGGATAGAATTCCACTTTCTCATCACCCTCTTTTGTGACAATTCTCAGGAACCATTTCTATTGTGGAAATATGATGTGGAGATGCCAATGTTGGACTGGGGTGGACAATATCTGAAGTTATATGACACCAGGTTACTGTCCAACAGGTTTATTTGAAATCATAAGCTTTCGGAGCACTGCTTCTTTGTCAGGCTAAGTAGAGGAAGGCACACAGGCACAAAATTTAAATGCAGGGAGATAATGGGAAGTGCCATTAGCTTGCCATTATCCCTCTGAATACAACTGTGCCTGTGCGCTTTCCTCTGTTTCATCTAATGAAGAGGCAGCACTCCAAATGCTTGTGATTTCAAATAAACCTGATGGACATTTCTGATGAAGGGCTTTTGCCCGAGGCATAGACTCTTCTGCTCCTCGGATGCTGCCTGACCTGCTGTGCTTTTCCATTACCACAGTCTCGACTTTAAATCTCCAGCGTCTGCAGTTCTCACTTTCGTCTGTTGGACAGTAGCCTAGTGTCCATGTGATTTCTGACCATTGTGGAAAAAATTATCAAAGGATCACCAACAAATTCACAAAAAGAAATAGAAAGAAAGTAGACTAGCTAGGAATATTAAGTCAGATTGCAAGAGACTTTACAAGTATGCAAAAAGGATAAGTAAACGTTGTCCCATAAAAGAAGAGAGAAAATCTCTTGTATGGAATGAGGCACAAAGACCCAGCAGAAGGCATAAATTATAGATCAGAAAGACAGAATAACTTAGTGAGGAGAGCAGTGATATTGATAGATCTAAAGCAAAGAGGACAATGAGAACTGTTATGATGTCAGCTAACATGGGTGCCTGGGACATAAAATGGCCAGACGTTTCAGAGGAATAGGCTCTAGTGACTTACATGAAAGAAAATTTAGAAAAAAAAGATTTCAGAGGCAGAGCAAGGTGGAACCTTCAAGTAATGTAAACCTGATGGGCTAGAGTGAAGTACAGAAACAGTACATATATCTGAACGCATAGTATCAGTTTTCATAATAATAAAATCCATGAGCTTGTGGCACATATTGTTAGAGAATAGAACGGTTAACAGAACGGTTCGTGTTGTTTCAGGCAATTGTTAGTGATAGATTTCCTTCCAGGATGACCTAGAAAAATGGTCAATTTTAGGGATACACTGCACTCTTAACAATTTTTATAGATGCACCATTGAAAACATTTTATCCAGATGCGTCACCGCTTGGTATGGTAACTGCTCTGTCCAGGACCTTAAGAAACTACAGAGAATTGTGAACACAGCCCAGCCCAGCCCATCTCACAAGCCAACCTTCTATCTACTGACTCCGTGTACATTTCCTGCTGCCTTGGAAATGCAGCTAACTTAATCAAGGACCCCTCCCACCCCAGTTATAATCTGTTCCACCCTGTTCTATTGGACAGAATATATAAGCTTCAACACACATACCATCAGATTCAAGAACCGCTGTTAATAGACTTCTTATTGCACCTCCAAATTTTAAATTTAATGCTGACCTTGCTCTTTGTGCATCTTCTCTGTAGCCATATCATTGCATTCCTCCCTCTATTCTATGACCCTTATGCACATGGTATGGTATGATCTGCCTGTACTGCACACAAAATAGAAGTTTTCACTGTACTTAGGTAGATGTGGCAATAATAAATCAAATCAAATCACTGCCTGATCATGCTTTAAGAGGTCTAGTTGTGTGTGAGTGATGAATGGTTAAAATATTGGTTCACAAGCATTAATATTATGAAATTTTAATACCATTACAAAAGGTGGCAAAATTGAAAAAGATTACAGCTTTCAAAATAGATGGAACTTTTCCACAATCTGAAAAGAGTTTAGAATGAATATTTTAATTCCTTCTTGTCTGCTGATCTGCTCCATGTGAGATATATAGTATATTTTCAATCAAGACTGATAAATTAACTACTTCTGAACAGTTGCAGCATTCCAGTTAGATCAGCAGAGTGGCATGATCCAGCTTAAGAAATGAACTTCTTAGGGATCTGCAATCAATGGCCAATATTTTCTATTCAATGCAATTTGAAAGGGCAGCCATTGGAGGTGAGGAAGGAAAAGAGTGATAGGAGAATAGAATGTAAATGGAGGATTGGAATGCAGGAAGCCAAATTTTTGAAGTAAAATTAGCTTTTTAATAAAAGCGGTTCAACTTTAACTTCTGTGGTAATGCTGCAGTAAAAGGAGGATTTGGGTGTGTACAGCAAAAACAATGATCCAGCCAGATTTAGCAGTGGACTTTCAAACATCTGACTTAAAAATTGAAGGATGTAAAGGAGTGTTGTATAAGGAGCAGAATTATATATAATATCTAATGACCTGCTGAACCAATCTGAAAAGCAATACTCAAAAGTAACAAGCAGTTACTTTGGATATATGAAACCTGTATTTGTGTACAGACGTAGAATATCAATCTGACTCTGTACCACCGCAAGCACAGAGAATTAAGCTGGGGAGTTCTAACACAAACACATTTCAATTGGAAAGTATTAGTTGGAGCTACTATAGCTAGGCGTTGTACACAAATAAAACGTTGTAAATATTTATAAATTCACACACAATTACATATTTCCACCATTAGCAGATATATACATCAAGAACTCACCAAATTATGAAAGATTTACTTGTTCAAACTTAACTTTATGAAGATCAACAACAAGCTACTATATCATTTTTATGGTTACTTGTCAAATGCAACAGTCTTCCAGTTAGCTATATAACTTAGCATTTTTCCAGACTTGTTGGTTCACAGAGCTTTATCCATTTGAAAATGCCAAACCAAAATCAAATTTTCATTTAAAACAAATAAGAAACACTAACATGCATGACAATGTTATACTTGCTTCCCTTCAAAAACAGGTTTCTCTCTTACCTCCATTTTATCCCACGTCAAAGCTAAAGGAATTTAACCGGAACAAGACAAATGGATGAGCAGATATAGTCTTTAAAACAACTTAACTAGGAAAACCCTAGGAATTAAATAATTTTGCATTGGTACTCTAGGCTTCAATTTACAGTAAAGAATTTCACCCAGTTACAGCAAGCATCACGAACAACAGATAATGATCAATGGATAAATGCTGAGGTCAAGCCTAACTTAGCTATTTTTCAGTTAGTCACCACCATATGCAAACACATTGAAAACAGCAATTAGCAAACACCACGCTCCTTTCTTTCTGAGCTGCTGATTCATATAGTTGAAGGGAAAAATCACCTTAGTAACCAGTACTAATGATAGCATTCAGCAGCATTGAAATAGGAGCACACTACTCATTGACTTTGCACTGATTGGTGTTTTACACCAAATGGTCACAGCAAACAAGAGAATTTAGTTTTTAAAAAATCAACTAAAATTTCCCAATTAAGTCAGTGCTATTCAGGTAGAAATGCAGTGTTTTAAATTACATATGAAGGGTGTTTTAGAAGGTTTTTCTATATAAATTATTGTACCATTATTCACATTTCAATATAAAATCAGCTGTAAATCAAAGTCAAATGTCAGAAAATACAGTCCAAGTACAGTATCTCATGAAAAGAACTTGCCTTTAAAGAGTACATTTAATGAAAAAGTGAAACAACCTCCCAAATCACTTCTCAGAAATATGGCCAGTGAAAATGGACACTCCGACAAAGGAAGGAGATATTAGGGGTAAAGACAGTCTTAACAGAGGAGTGTGATTGGAGGGAACTCAGTTAAAGGCCTGGATTTTTGAAAGTAAGACAGGCAGTGAGGGTGGAAGATGTGAAAGGTGCGCGTTTACAGACACAGAGCTTTTAGAAAGCCAATATATTTTGGTGAGGCTTTATGGAATGGGTTTGCAAGGTCACAAAGAGATTTGGACACAAAGCTGAGAGTTAATTTTGTTACTGTGGTGCAAAGTCGGTCAGAGGACTCCATGTTGGTTAGGATACAAGTTAAGAATTTCATACAAGCTTAAATATAAGGGAGTTGAATGCAGAAACTGAAATTCTTTACTCCGACACCGATACTGGATGAAATTTCCAGTGGAAATTGGGATGCGAAAAGACCAGAGACAGAAGTGAAATTGCATGGTGTTTCTAATAAAGAGCTAATGATATTAGAAACACTACCTGGGATCAAACGGGACAACAAACTTGATAACATTCTACTTTAGCTCAAGACAAAGGTGGGAAAGTGAGATGGAAATGGAGTGAAGGAACAGAGGCTGCAGATGTAGGATGAAAATAATTCCTCTAGTATCTGCAATGCTTAAGTATATGAAATTGTGGCTCAAGCAAAACTGGATGATGGACGAGCCAATTGACAACACAGATGGTGGAAGAGTAAGAGATGATCAAATTAGGAGAGGCACTCTTCATAGATAAAGAACACGATCCTGTCTCTAGATTACATCAACAAGAGGCAGTATTTGGAATAGATGGTAACCAAGGTCAGATCCTTTCTTCTTATTCTTGCATGAAAAGTGGGCATCACTGCCAAAGCCCATCCCTAATCACTATTAATAATGTGGTGATGAACCAGCTTCTTCATCTACTACAGTCCATCTGGTGCAGGTTCATATATATTGCTATTGGAAAGGGAATTCCAGAAACTTTTATCAAGTGACAGCAAAGGAATGCTGTTATGGCTCCAAATCAGAATGATGTGTGGTTTGGAGGGGAACTCATTGGTGCTCTTCCCAAGTAACTATTACTCTTGGCCTTCTAAGTGGCAGACGTAATGGATTTGCAAGTTCCATTGAAGGAGCCCTGGTGATTACCTGCAATACACCTTGCATAAAATACACACTACTACCACTGTGCATTCAGCTTTGGAGACAGCTGGATTGTGTCAAGCTTCTAGAGTGCTGTTGGAGTAGTACTCATCCTTGCAAGTGTAGAGTATTCCACCACACTTGTGGACTTGTGCCCAGTACCATTTGGATGAAGGACTGGCTTTGGAAAAGAGTCAGGAGAGGAGTTACCTGCCTCAGAGTTCCCAGTCTCTGACCTGCCAGAGTATTTACATGGCTGGTAAAGTTAGTATCTGATAATCCCCAGGATGTCATAAGTAGAAGATTCAGAGTTGTATCACCATTGAATCTCAAAGGGAGATGGCTCTTGCTGAAGATCACTGCCTGGCATTTGTGTAATATGACTGTCAGTTTTAGAACAAACTCAGACTAGTGATTACTGGGAAAGAGAAGTCACTGCAAGAAAAGTGACAGACATGACTGGAGCTAGTTGGTTTTGTAAAGCAGGTTGAAAGGCTGCTGAGAAATCAAGAAGGATCCGAGGCTATCATATTCCACATTCACAGAGAATGTCATTAATAACTTTAATTTTGTGAGGTTTCAATATTGTGGAAAGATTGGCAAGATTTGGGAGACAATAATACTATCAAAGACTTAAGTGAAAAAAGGGACTAGAACTCAACCTAAAGACAAATCGCCAAGTACATCAACCACTGGAAGCTAACTATTTCAACCACTGGAGACAGCCATTCTCCATCTCAATACCATTCTTCTACCAACTTCACTAAAAACTGTCAATAGTTTATATGAAATAACTCTTTTGGGAACTCTGCTAAGTGAAATTGGTTTTCGAATTTCTTTGCAATAACAACACCGCAGGAGTATAAAGCTTTTCTTAAGTCATGCTTCTTGTTTATTTCAAAGCCATACAGACTATATTGAGTGAGCAGAGCAAATAACATCAATTCTACTACCTAATCCTGCCAACAGTACTTATAAACGCCAACTGCCAAGAGAATAGGCATACATACAAGTGCAATGCACACACACTGTATTCAGTTTATATGTTTAGTTATCAAGTTATGCTGCCAATTTCTAGCAGTTAGATGTCTTTCAAGTATTATCAAGAGGAAGCTACACATCGATGGACCACCCCAAAGGGTTGGTTGTTGGCATCTAGGAATGAAATGCCCATCATATTGGGAGCACATTTAGGTTATAGCCAATAAAATATGCAACCAACCTTCAAAGGTCGATAGATGATCAAAATAATTTTGTTCCATCATTTTCAGAATGACAGCCCTCCAGAATTATTTCTCAAGGAGAGTGGGTTCACCTCCAATCTGATGTAAATGGTCTTGGGTGCACACCAACTTCCCTTCAGCAGAGATTTCATGAGAAATGAAATATTAACACAGACAATTCTTCTCATGAGCTACAAATACAAAATCCTTGGACTCCATTTCACAACACACGGGCCAGTATGATGAACACACACAGAACTCTTCACTGACTATCATGGAATATGATAGCCTCGGATCCTTCTTGATTTCTCAGCAGCCTTTCAACCTGCTTTACAAAACCAACTAGCTCCAGTCATGTCTGTCACTTCACCTGATGACCTAATAGGTCATAGAGATGCACAGCATGGAAACAGACCCTTTGGTCCAACCTGTCCATGCCAACCAGATATCCCAACCCAATCTAGTCCCACCTGCCAGCACGCGGCCCATATCCTCCAAACCCTTCCTATTCATATACCCATCCAAATGCCCCTTAAATGTTGCAATTGTACCAGCCTTCACCATTGCTCTGGTAGCTCATTCCATACACGTACTACCCTCTGTGTGAAAAGGTTGCCCAGTAGGTCGCTTTCATATCTTTCCCCTCTCACCTAAACCTATGCCCTCTAGTTCTGGACTCCCCGACCCCAGGGAAAAGACTTGGTCTATTTACCCTATCCATGCCCCTCAATTTTGTAAACCTCTAAAACGTCACCTCTCAGCCTCCGATGCTCCAGGGAAAACAGCCTCAGCCTGTTCAGCCTCTCCCTATAGCTCAAATCTTCCAACTCTGGCAACATCCTTGCAAATCTTTTCTGAACCCTTTCAGGTTTCACAACATCTTTCCAATAGGAAGGAGACAAGAATTGCATGCAATATTCCAACAAGGGCCTAACCAATATCCTGTAGAGCCGCAACATGACCTCCCAACTCCAGTACTCAAAACTCTGACCAATAAAAGAAAGCATACCAAATGCCTTCTTCACTATCCTATCCACTTTGAAGGAGCTATGAACCTGCACTCCAAGGTCTCTTTGCTCAGCAACACTCCCTAGGACCTTAAGACCATAAGACCATAAAACATAGGAGTGGAAGTAAGGCCATTCGGCCCTAACCAGTGATTTAAGATTGTTGCAAGGTAAAGTAAATGAATAAAATAATATTGTATCTTGTGTATACCATGACTTTAATTTATCTGCAATTCACATGCAGATCAGATTGTGCAATTATTCAGAGCAGCAAGAGTGTCATAGAGTCATACGGGTGAATAACTGATATAAGATCATCCAGTAGAATGATGCTTTGAACTCAGCTGAAACATAGGATTCTCAATCAAGCTACTTTTCTTCTCTTTGAATTGCAAAATCATGCACATATCCAACCAATCATCTTTCCAATATTTGCTGATCAAAGAAGCCCCACAATTTACTCAAATAAAAGGAGACCAAATAAACAAAGTTGATGAGATGCACAGAAATCATAAAACAGAGATAGAATTGTTGATTAAACATTGTTGAAGAAACAAAATGCCTGATCCAATCACAAACTCCAGCATTGTACACTAACCTTCATAAACACTTATGCTGTGTAGAAATTACCTTTTGTTCCAATTTTTCTGCAGTAAATATTATATTACAATAATCAAATCCCTTCATAGCTTTCCCCAAAGTAGAATGCATCAAAATGCATCACCTCATTCACTGACAGATTCTACTTACCAATTATTCTCATTGTATCAAATAACCCCTTGCTAATCCCTTGAAAAGTACACCATATACCATCTTGATTAGCATCAACTGCATATTATGACACAGTTCCCTCTCGCCTTAAAATCAAGATCTGTCGCAATCTGCTTTCGCTTTCTCCTTTCTAATTACTTCTTACTCCAGCTTTTTAACCTTTTCCTTGTTCTTTCCAACTGAACCCCCCTTAAAAGTTTCTGGTATTGTACTTCTTGTATATTTTGCAAAGTCATACCACAATAATAGCATTTCTAAAGACGAGTAGATTTACCAAGCAAGAATTTTTTTTCTGAAAGTTGTGTCATTCTAATTATTTTCTCATCATCCAGATATTTAATCACTCCTCTTTAGTTAATGATTCCAAAGTTTTACTGAAGTAAATCACTATAATTACCCAAGGTCTTCCTGAAATCAGGTTTTAAAATGCCTACTTCCTAGTTTTCTAGCCCACATGTTCCCTGTTACTAAAATGCTTTTTCACCTCTGAACTCACTTGAAAATACTGGGGTTAGAAGGAGTTATAGATCAATGAGAATAATTGATAAGCTCATTGGGACAACCTGAAGATCTGATAAGATGTAGATAAATGTGGGTGTTTTTCTTAGAGTCTAAAATCAGAAAACCACATTAACAGTGTCTGAGCTCTGTGTACATTTTTGAACAAGTTGTACTTCCTCTCAGCTGGTATCTTTTCTGTAAATTACAAGTTTGCCCAAGGCTTGAGTCTTGCTCTGAAGAGGCTTTCTAGTATGTTTGTTGTACTGTACTCTAACTTGGGAAATAAGAGAAACCTGATCTTGTGATCCATCTTCTTTCGCTCTTCATTGGTACTTGCCTTCATACTGACACAATTGTGGTTATTGCCTGTCTGAATTTTCCTCCGTGGTTACTACGCGGTTTTTCTGAGTATCTTCACCCTTACTGTGCTGAAATTGGGGATCATTACAGGATTGAGTTACTCATTTTTTGTGAAAGCCTGTAAACAGGAAACAGCTTTTACCTCCTTCCACCTTGATTTAAAATAAATTTAAAATAAACAGATTAACCACAGCATCCCTCAAAGATAAAGGTAAAATGTTAGACAGGACATTGAGAACTTCCTGCCCTTCCAAACAAATTCCATAAACAAGCAGGGAGGGCCTTGGTTTGATGTCCTATGTTAAAAACAGCATACCTAACTAAGCAGAACATCCTAAATACTGCATTGTGTACTACACTTCAAGATCTGCAGTTTTGGCTCACAAATTTCTAACTCAGAGCCAGAAAGCTACCACATTTAACAACAACTTGTATTCAGAAAGCGCTTTTACATAAAACATCCAAGGTATAAGCAGAACTTGGCACAGGGTTGCCTATGTCAATATTAGGATGGGTGATCAGAAATTTGATCAATGACACAGGTTTTAAGGAGCATCTTAAAAAACCAAAGGGGAAAAAAACTTTAGAGACTTAGACCAAGGTTAAGAGCTTAAGATTGGTGATCCTCAAGAAACAAGAAGTAGGAGTCACATGTTTAGAAGAAGCTGTTGAAGTAAACTTGTTGAGCTTCAGCACTGTATCTTGTAGATGGTACACATGGCTGCCAACATGTTTCAGTAGTGATGGGAATGAATGTTGAAGGTGGTGGAAGGATCACTAATCAAGATTTCTGCTTTGTCCTGGATGGTGTCAACTTGCTTGATTGCTGCACATCTCACAGTGCCCACATTCCATCGCATTCCGAACTTGTGCCTTATGGATGGCGGTTCTACACTGAGATGACAGAAGGAGTGTTGAAAGTCAAGGGCCAGTGATGAGATTCTCTAGTTGCAGATGGTCATTGCCAAGCACTTAGAGAAATAAAAGTCCGAAAAAAAGTAGGAACAGGAGTAGGCCATTCAGCCCTTCAAGCCTGGGCTGTCAATGGCTGATTACTTGCGTGGTGCCAAAGTTACCTGCCAATTATCAGCTTAAGCTGGAGACTGTTCTTGCTGCATCAGGACACGGTCTGCTTCAGCCTTAGAAAAATTGCACACGGTGTTGAACATTGTTCCTTGATGCTTGCACATAAAGTCACAAGGTCAAAGTCATACATCATAGAAACAGACTCTTCAGTCCAACTCGCCCATGACAACTAGGTTTCCTAAACTGAACTAGTCCCATTTGCTTGGTTTGACCCATACCCCTTTAAACCTTCCCTATTCATGCACCTTTCCAAATGTCGTTTCGATGTTTTAACTGTAACTGCATCTAGCACTTCCGCTAGCACTTCATTCCATATACACACCATCCTGTGTGTGGAAAAACTGCCCCTCAGGTTCTTTTTAAATCTTTCTACTCTCACCTTAAAACTATGCCCTCTAGTTTTGAACTCCCTTACCCTCGGGAAAAGACATTAGATATTTACCTTATCGATGCCAGTCATGATTGTGTAAACCTCAATACAGTCACTCTTCAGCCTCCTGCACTCCAGGGTAAAAGTCCCAACCCATCCAGTCTCATCCATTAATTCAAACCCTCCAGTTCCAGTACCATCTTTGTAAATTTTTTCTGTACTCTTTCCAATTTAATAACATCTTTCATATTGCAAGGTGACCAGAACTGTATGAGTACTCCAAAAGTAGCCTCATCAATGCCACATATAAATGCAACACAATGTCCCGATCCCTAGACACTCAATGGTCTGACTAATGAAGGCAAGCAGCCAAATGCTTTCTTCACCATCCTGTCGACCTGTGATATCACTTTCAAGGAACTATGTACATGAACACCAAGGTCTCTCTGTTCAACAAGTTGATCAAATTGCCATTGTGCTCTTAGATAACCATCTTCACTGTCAACTATATCATCAAGTTTCTTATCTGTAAACTTATTCACCATGACCCCTGTATTCTTAACCAAATCGCTTATATAAATGATAAACAACAATGGATGCTGCACCGATCCTGTGGAACACCACTGGTCACATCGGCCTCCAGTCTGAAAAACAACCCTCTACCACCACACTCCGTCTCCTATTAAGCCAATTTTGTACCCAATTGGCTAGTCTTCCCTAGATCCCATGTGATCCACCTTACTAACCAGTCCATTCATACAATGTCTAGTGCTCTGGTGGCAAAGGAAGGTCATTGATGAAGCAGCTGAAGACAGTTGGGCTTCGGACACGACCCTGAGGAACTCCAGCAGAGATGCCCTGGGGCTTAGATGATTCACTTCCAATAAGCACAACCATTTTCCTTTGTGCTAGGTATGACTCCCAACCAATGAAGATGTTTCCCTCCATTCCCATAGCCCCCAGATTTGCAAGGGCTTTCTGATGTCATCTTCAGTTAAATGCTGCATCAATGTCAAGGGCAGCCATTCTCACCTCACCTCTGGAAATCAGCTCTTTTGCCATGCTTGGAGCAGGAGTTTAATGAGGTCAGGAGATAAGTAACGAAAACAGAAATTGCTGGAAAAGGTCAGCAGGTCTGGCAGTATCCGTGGAGAGAAATCACAGTTAATGTCCCAAGTTGGGTGAACCTGAACTAGTTCTGAAAAAGGGTCACTCAACTCCGATTTCTCTCCACAGATGCTGCCAGACCTGTTGAGCTTTTCCAGCATTTTCTGCTTTTGTTTCTGATTTACAGTTTTGGCAAATTTTTTGGTTTCTTACAGGAGATAAGTAGCTCCGCCAGAACCCAATGTAAGCATCAGGGAACATATTATTCCTTAGCAAGTAGCATTTGCGATGACCACTTCTGTCATTTTGTTGATCATCAAGTGTAGACTAATATGCTGCTAATTGGTGGAACTGTCTTGCTTTTTGTGAACAGGGCATACCATGTCAATTTTTCACAATACTGGGTGGATGCTAATATTGTAGCTGTACTGGAAAAGTTTTAGCCAGGAGCATAAGTCTTCCATACTATTGTCAGGGATGACCTTCTCACGGCCCATAGCCTTACAATAGTGAGGGTCTTCAGCCTCTTCTTGATAACACATCAAGAGAATCAAACTGACAGAAGGCAGATGATGATGAGGACTTCAAGTGGAGAGCAAGATGGATCATCAACTTGACAATTCAGTTGAAAATGGATGCAATGTCCCAGGCTCCACCAACACCAAGAATGGAGATTTTTGTGAAGCCTCCTCCTCCTGACCACTGTTTACCTTCTCAACTACCATTCATGACATTCACACTTCGGTCTGATTTGTTGTTTGTGGAATAATTTTGCCCTGTCTATTGCAGTTTTTGATGACTACAAGTTTAGGGAGAGTAAAATAAGAGAGGATGGCCAGGCATGCATTGGAATGGTCAAGTAGACAGTTAAGTCATAAACGAATGTTACAGAAGGTAATGAGTTGAGGTAGGAGCCAAGTCAAGTGACTTATCAATGTACTTTGTTTGAGCTGGGTAAATTAAAAAACTTTAGGATAGAGTCATAGACATATATAGCAAAGAGACAGACCCTTCGGTCCAACGCGTTCATGCCGAGCTGAAAGGAAGTTTTATATGAAAGCTTTAATGAACATGTAGTATGGTCATAGCAACCTAAGATGCTACGAATTGTGAAACACAGCAGACCAGAACATTTTAAGGATCAAGTAATATTGTCACCAACTCAGTGCAAATTCACTGAAGTATTTCTAGTGCAAATCAGTTCATTATTGCAAAACAACCTAACTGCTTAATGTTCCCTGAAACAATTATGCTTAGCAACGAATGCAGGTCAAGATTTTGATCAGTGGTAACACGATGTTTTTCTATTGTATTCAAAGAGCAAACAAAATGGTCGATATTCACATAATTGTGACATAAATCAAAGCACATTTACTGAATTATCCAATGGTATTAGATCAAAAGCAACTCCAAAAGCAACAATTCAAAAGGATTGTAAATTGAAATTAACACCACCTTTAAGAGAGTTATGAAATCATAGAGATGCACAGTACAGAAACAGACCCTTCGGTACAACTCATCCATGCCAACCAGATATCCCTAAATAATCTAATCCCATTTGCCAGCATGATACCTCTAAACCCTTCTGATTCATACACCCATTCAGATGCCTTTTAAATGTTGTAATTGTATCAGCCTCCACGAGTTCCTCTGGTAGCTCATTCCGTACACGTACCACCCTCTGCATGAAAAAGTTGTCTCTTAGGTCCCTTTTAAAGTTTTCCCCTCTCACCCTAAACCTATGCCCTCCAGTTCTGGACTTCCCCACTTCAGGGAAAGACCTTTCTGATTTACCCTATCCATGCCTCTCATGATTTTATAACCTGCATAAGGTCACCCCTCAGCACCCAAAGCTCCACAGAAATCAGCCCCAGCCTATTCAACCTCTCTATCACTCAAACCCGCCAACCATGGTAATCCTTCAGTGTCTTTTCTGAACCCTTTCAAGTTTCACAACATCTTTTCAATAGGAGGGAGACCAGAATTGCACACAATATTACTACAACTCATCCTCTTTATTTCATCCAATCACAGAATCAACAACCAAAGATATATATGTTCCTCAAAAACTAAGCTACTAGATGTAAGGAAGAACAACTGCATATTGGGATCTCCTGGAGTGCCTGTCACTCACTCACTGAAATTAAAAGAAAATTAAAACATGAGCACAACAAAACTTCAGCGTATTTACAACAAACTCTACTAGCCTCCCTGCATGAGCAAAACCAATGTAGTGTACAAAATCCCATGCAAGGACGGCACAAAACACTACATAGGACAAACAGGAAGACAGCTAACGGTCCGCATCCTTGAACACCAACTAGCCACGAAACGACATGACCAGCTATCCTTAGTAGCCACACACTCAGATGACAAGTAACATGAACTTGATTGGGACAACACTACTATTATAGGACAAGCCAAACAGAGAACAGCCAGGGAATTCCTAGAGGCATGCACTCATCCACAGATTCAATCAATAAGCACATCAACCTGAACCCAATATACCGGCCACTGCAGCGGACAGCTGGAACTGACAACCGGAAGCGACAGGTACAAATCACTACAAATGCCGGAGGACACATCACAGAAGCTTCACAGGAGGCTCCCAAGCACTGAGGATGTCACCTAGGCAGGGGATGAAACGTCTGTAACACAAATTCCCAGCTCGGCGAACAGAACCACAACATTTAACAAATTCCTCTCCATCTAAACTCTTAACACTATGGGAGTCCCAGTCTATGTTTGGAAAGTTAAAATCCCCTACCATAACCACCCTATTATTGTTACAGATAACAGATCTCCTTACAAATGTTTTTCTCAATTTCCCTCTGAGTATTAGAGGGTTTACAATACAATCCCAAGAAGGTGAGCATCCCTTTCTTATTTCTCAGTTCCAAAATAACTTCTCTGGATGTATTTCCGGGAATATCCTCCCCCAGTACAGCTGTAATGCTATCCTTTATCAAAAAGGCCACTCCCCCTCCTCTCTTGCCTCCCTTCCAATGTTCCTGTAGCATTTATATCCTGGAACATTAAGCTACTAGTCCTGTCCATCCCTGAGTCATGTTTCTGTAATTGCTATGATATCCCAGTCCCATCTTTTCCCCGGGGTCAGGGAGTTCAGAACTAGAGGGCATAGGTTTAGGGTGAGAGGGGAAAGATATAAAAGAGACTTAAGGTGCAACTTTTTCACACAGAGGGTGGTACGGGTATAGAATGAGCTGCCAAAGGAAGTGGTGCAACATTTAAGAGGCATTTGGATGGGTATATGAATAGGAAGGGCTTTGGAGGGATATGGGCCAGGTGCTGGCAGGTGGGACTAGATTGGGTTGGGATATCTGGTCAGCATGGACGCGTTGGACCAAAAGGTCTGTTTCTATGCTGTACATCT
Source organism: Hemiscyllium ocellatum (assembly GCF_020745735.1). Classification (NCBI taxonomy): domain Eukaryota; kingdom Metazoa; phylum Chordata; class Chondrichthyes; order Orectolobiformes; family Hemiscylliidae; genus Hemiscyllium; species Hemiscyllium ocellatum. The sequence continues at coordinate 112,508,601 of NC_083405.1, forward strand.
CTATGTCCTAAACCTGCCTGAGTTCATCTGTTCCCTGTTCGGCTTTTGCATTGAAATAACCTTGTTCTCTGCTTTGTAGTGCGTGCCTTGATTCTTTGATCTCAACTGCACCAATCTCAGATTGATCTCTTTCCTCAGTATCTCCTTGGGTCCCACCCTCACCTCACCTTATAAATCTTCCAGCAAATCTCCCTGTCAGTGTATTCGTCCCTTTCCAATTTAGGTGCAATCTGTCCTTCTTGTAAGGTCACTTTTATCCCAAATGAGTTTCCAATGCTCCAAAAATGTGAATCCTTCTCCCATACACCAGCTCCTCTGCCATGCATCCATCTGCTCTATTCTCCTATTCCTACCCTCACTCGTTCTTAGCACCGGGAGTAATCAAGATATTACTACTCTCAAGGACCTCATTTTTAAATTCCTGCCTAACTCTCTATAATCTCCCTTCAGAATCTCAACCTTTTCCCTTCCTATGTCGTTGGTTCTAATGTGTACAATGACCTCCTGTTGGCCCCTCTCCCTCTTGACAACATTCTGCACCCTCTCTGAGACATCCTTGATCCAGGCACCAGGGAAGCAACACACCATTCTGATTTTTCGTTGCTTGCCACAAAAATGTCTGTGTGTATCTCGGACTATAGAGGCCCCAAACACAATTGATCTCTTGGAACCCGACATACACCTCATTGCATTAGAGCCAGTCTCAATACCAGAAACTTAACTGTTCGTGGTACATTCCCCTGAGAATCCATCACCTCCTACATTTTCCAAAACAGCATACTTGTTTGAATGGGGATAGCCACAGAAGACTCCTGCACTACTTGCCTACCTCTCTTACCTTTCCTGGAGTTAACCCATCTATGTGACTGTATCTGAGACTTGCCCCCTTTCATCACACCCCCTTGCTCTTGAAAATTCCTCATTGCCTCTAACTGTCTCTCCAACCGATCCATTCAATCCTCAGTAACCCATAAACTCTCTCTAAACTCCCATATCTGACAAGAAGAGCATAACACTCTACTAAAGGCCATTTTTGCTTCTTTCAAACGGCAGACCCAGAAAATAGCACTGTCTTATTCCTCTATAAAACACTGCTCCAGGTTCAATTAATAATTATGGCTTATATTTTAAGTTTAATCTGGAAACATATCTAAATAAACCATATAATCAAGAAAGAATCCACTCTACTCACTCCTGTAGACTTATTGTAAGGCCACAGTTAAATATATCCACTTATCTGTTTCTTTGCTGTGACCTCTCCCAAACAGGTTCTTCCAAGAGTATTGTGAATTTCACTGTTTATTAATTTTCCCAGACGCACTCCGATGTCCAGCGATATATGAATTCAAAACAGCAAAGGCAGTAACTGCACAGGTTCACTGCTTTGTCAGTTAGCAACGTGGGTTTCTTTCTTTCTTTCTTTCTCTCTCTCTCCTGCACTGACCTGACCTTTGTCTGATCTTCTCCCTTTTAAAAGTTGTTTTGACTTTTTTCTCCAAAGTTCCAAAACTATGCAACAGCATATAAAAGAGTAATTGCTGCTCCTGGAATTCAAGGAAATCACCTCCAGCACCTAAAATACCTCAAAAAAGGAGCAGCTGTTACAGCCACATATTTTTCCCATCCTCTAATACAAACATTCGGAGCACTGCTCCTTCATCGCATAGCTAAAGGGGCAGGATCATAGGGCACAGAATTTATAGTGAAAGATCAAAGTGTCATACAGCTGATGACATGGCTAAATTTAGGTGACTGATTAATTGTTGGATATGATTGCACCAGATTACCTTGTTTTTGGATGTGTTATTCTTTTATTCTGTTAAACTGCGTGCATTTACTTCAAGTCCAGTTCCAACCTCCTGTCAATTTGAGATCTTTAACAACACTCACTTCTTTCCTGTTTGCTATTTTCTACTCTCATTTCTTTTGACTTTTGATTTCTATTTCCTGTTTGTGCATGTTGAACATTCACTAAGCATGAATTTCAACACTATTGCATTTTGGAGATCGATGAGTTATCTTTTGTGGTCACAATTTTATTTTTAATAATGTTATTTTTCTGAGTCACCTCGTAAGTTATACCTATCTAGTAGAGTTTATCATTGTTAATGGAAGCTATGATGTGGAGTAGCCAAGTCATCAGTTACAAATCATTTGTAAAAGATTCTTATGCAACTATAAATTTTCATAGCAATAAAGTTGCCTTTACTGAGAATGCTCACAATAAGTCCACACCTAACGGGATTTTACACAAGTATACTAAGTACATGAATCCTACAGATTAAACTCAATTCATCATCCTGAAGAAGAGCTCACGCTCCAAACGTCTACTCTCCTGGTCCTCGGATGCTGCCTGACCGGCTGTGCTTTTCCAGCGCCACACTTTTTGACTTTAAAGACAAACGGACTGACATGTCTTAATGATGCAACTGGACAGACATTCTAATCCCATCAGGAATAACAGCCAGCATTTAGCAAGTGATAAAGCCACCGCCTGCTTCCCCAGGACAGATGTCACGCAAATATGTGTACACACTAGATATGTCTATGTGATACCATAGTGCTAAAATTTGCGTGCATGTAAAACTTGTGTATAAAAGATGCTACAGTATAACTGTACTTTGGATTTCATCACTGCCTCAAACTGTGCTACTGTAGAAGTCGCCGTCATGGAGGAAGCTGAAAAATGTGTTGCTGGAAAAGCGCAGCAGGTCAGGCAACTTCCAAGGAGCAGGAGAATCGATGTTTCGGGCATAAGCCCTTCTTCAGGCACAGTGGGGGAAGGCCACCAGGTAAGGTCCCTCTGTCAAAGCATAACAGGATCCATTCAGGAACTGGGCCCTGCCTACAGGTAGTTTATAAACATAGATAATGGTGAATGCCAATGGTTATTTTTTTCCCTTTAAGTAAACATAGTATAGATCTGAACGACTTCATTAACTTGCATATATAGAGAAAAACTTACTTCTGTGAATTAAGTACATTTCTGTCATAAAAAACGCTCAATAAAGAGGCTATTTTCACCACTCACTGATCTCCGTCATTATTGAATATGATCCCACAGTGCCTTTAATTTACACACATCTTAAATGATCATTGTTTGTGGAGTCACAAAGCTGGTCCCTTTTTTCTAAAAACTGTTCTGCTTCTCAAGGATACTGTGTCCTTGGTTTTTTTTCAGAGGGGTCGAAAAGGAGCTCCCAGTTCCGTTTAGACTAGTTTGGTACAGAGCTTAAAGGGTATTGGGAGGCCTTTTTATTTATACGTAAACAGATGAGACTTCAGGCCAAAGTGGTCATGTTTGAGAAGTGACCTGTATGATGAAAGGGGAGTGGTTAGCTCTCTAGCTGAGCAGTTCAGTCCAGAACTAGCTCGGAGTTCAGCTGTATGGAAACAGGCTGTCTCTCTGCTCTTCGAACTTCAACCTGTAGGCATCTGTTCCATTTTTTTAAAAATGGTGTTTTAAGCAGGTTTGCTTATTGGGACTGTTGTGTATATTCAGAACAGCATGATAAAGTCTAGTTTGGATAGAGTGAGTTCTGTAGGGGTTTTTTATTCTTTCTTTGTGCTTCATCGTGTAATGCTGTGAATAAATTTTTGTCTGTCTTAAAACTTGGTATCAACCTCACTAACTTACTCTGGGTAATTTTCACTGGGCTGCCTGCTTAAAAATGTTTTGAGTGGTCTGGCCTAGTCCATAACAGGGGCATAATGATATTCTCACTTTCTCCTCGAAGATTTTAACCTACTGCGAATCCTCTTGCAAGGATGCCTTCCTTGAAGAAGCTCTCTTCCTCCCTCTACAAGGATTTCAGTGAGTCCCTCTCTCACTGCACCCCCCAGGTCAACTCACATCTCCATCGCCCCTCCCCCAAATCCCTCCTCCCTACCTTTTATCTTAGCCTGCTGGACACACTTTCCTCATTTCTGATGAAGGGCTTATGCCCGAAACGTCGAATTTCCTGTTCCTTGGATGCTGCCTGACCTGCTGCGCTTTTCCAGCAACACATTTTCAGCTCTGATCTCCAGCATCTGCAGACTGTTGGGGATAATCTGCTATCGGGGTACCTACATTGGGGCTAGGGAGGGGAGCACCATTATTAAAGCAGACACTGTCAGGTACCAGCTAAAACACAGCCATGTAAAGTAAACCCAGCCACTGCAGGCCACATTCCTTGGGGATTAGAACATGTCCGTCAGTTTCAGATCATCCTGTTACAATCTCATTGTTAATAAAGGAAACCGGTAACTATCGGAGAGTGTAAATCGCACCGATACTACACTTGATTGATAAAGTGCCTCCGCTGACGTCAAACTCATTCGGGTCCTGTGTTAAATGATAATACCTGTATATTCAACTATGGAGAACTATTGTGAACGCCCAGACAGCCAGGCGCATAGCAATGAGGAAACCCTTCCAAACAATAAACTTTTAAATTACAAGATCGGAAACTGCTGAACCCAGGATGTCTACCCATTGTTCAGCACAGCAGGAGCTGGACAGGTATCTCGGGGCAGCCAATAGAGACACTAATCCCTTCACAGACAGGTGAACCGACCAATGAGAGAACCGAACGAGGGGAACCTGACCGGGAACTCGAGGAAGCGCGAAGTATAACTGCTCCAGGTCCGTAGAGGAAGACAGAACGCCTTCTCCGACGAATTGCATGTTCTTGAATACGTTGTATAGCTTGCCAGTCTTGATTCTGTAATAAACGGTGTTTTTGCTCCAAACTCTAGCCGGTGTGATCTCTCCTTCCAAAGAACACGTGGAGACGAGGCCCTACGGGTCCGTCCCAACAGCTGGTGAGCCTGAACGTGGGAAGGGAAAGAGACGACCGCAAGTTGGCCACGTTGGCGGGCCAGAGGGCAGACAAACTTTCGGCCGAACTTTTAAAAGGTGAGGAAGCGCCTGTTAAAGCAAAGACTTCCAGTAGGTAAATTTTTTAGTTAGTCAGTCTTTGTCTGCTCCCTGATCCTCACCAACACAAACAGTACTTTTAAATCAGTTTGGCAGCAACATTGCAGAGTCCATACAGGTAAGCTATTTTCTCACTTCTTCACTAATACCTGCCTGTTTTCGCGGTACTGAAGTGACTAATTGACCCACGGCTAGCCTTAAGTTAATGCGTGGATTTCGGATCCTGGACGCAGTTTTTTGAGTTAAGTTAATGCGTGGATTTCGGATCCTGGACGCAGTTTTTTGAGTTGAGTTTTACGCGTGGATTTCGGATCCTGGACGCGGTTTTTGAGTTAAGTTAATGCGTGGATTTCGGATCCTGGACGCAGTTTTTGAGTTGAGTTTTACGCGTGGATTTCGGATCCTGGACGCGGTTTTTGAGTTTTTTTAAAGTGTGTTTTTCCCGGAGGTAACAAGTGATTCCGGCAGCCCAATTTTCAGAGGTGACAAGGTGCCCTGATGGACTGTCTTCAGAGGTAACGAAGGGTCTGACACGCGAGACGTCCAGTACTGCAGTAATTTTCTTCTGAATGGGGGATTTTGTCGGGCCCGACGCGCTAGTGGGGGAAAAACTCTGGGTCTGAGTTAAGGTACAGCGTGGCTTACGGAGCCTGGACGCTTTTTGAAATTAATTAATACAGCGCTGACCGCACTTGACTGATTGGATCCTTTCTCTTTTTAATAAGCACTTTAACTCTGACAACTATCGATAGACACACTTGCTGCTAGCATCCTAAGGGGACAGAGGACGGATCTCATCTCCTGGATAGGGTTTACCTGCACAGGCGCCTGCCTTAGACCGGTTGTTAAGAGCAGAGATCTGAAAGACGCACTGTTTTTAAAGCGGTACCCACCAGTGAGATCCGACATGGGGGACTTGAACTTTGGACCACCAAAAATGATCCAATTTCGACCATTACGCCCCGGAGTGCCCTGGTGGCACCTCACGGTTGGCACAGACGTAACTTGGCATGCCCATTTATTACTAGACAGTGTAGCAGTGCACAAGACAGCACTGGATCAAGTGTTTAACCAAGTGCCCGCCCAAAAAGACCTGATATTGACGAGACTAAAAGAGACCTTCACAGATACGGCGCTAATGACCAAGATTTTAAACAGTCTCCTACTCTCGCCGCAATATTCAGTGCGGCAAACAATAGCCCTAGGGAAACCCCCTACTGATTGGGCACCACCGACTGCCGATAAATCCCTGGGGTGGAAGACGAAACTGTTAGTCACATTCAACCCGCAGTGGCAAGGGGGCCACTGTACCTCCACCACAGCCCCAGTCATTTCGGACGCCCCGCCCGAGAGTTGCACCACCTCACTGCCACCGTTTCCATTCCAGCTGATGCACACGCCAGCGAACACACCCCACTCCCGAACACCCCGGCACCTCAGCCCCTTACGGGAAAGGTGCTGGACGAAATTCGTACACAGATTAGAGAAAATAACACCGCCAAAGAGGCTCAGCGGAAACTCCGTTACCTCGACAATACCCTCAAGCTGTGGCGGAGCAAAGACTGGTTCCCTAAGGATGACCAGCCCTTTTTCACACCAGAAAATTTTGAACGCTTCCAGGCCAATGTACACACCTTGAAGGAGAGAAAAGATGAGACTAAGAAAACTCTTTTTATTCTGTCAAAGCCTCCTGCTAAAGCAGATGACGAATCTGTCTACCTCCGGGAGCTCTTAGTAAGGTTTCTGGCCCATTTGCCTGCCCCGCCAGCTGAGACGCCTGCTAAGAACGAACACGACCCCCTTCCGGAGCATGAACCTGAGTGGGTTCTCAACCAGACCCCACTTTTCCCCCTTCCCCACCACACACCCTCTGTTCTACGACCAGCCCAAGCCGAAGTGCACGAGATCAGTCTGCCGCCCCCTTACAGTTGTCCCCAATCAGGGCCATCTGGTCCCCCTGTATCCCCCACGACCCCGGCCACGGCACACACTGCGCCGCTTGCCCCAATTCCACGAACCCACTACAGCCCCTTGCAGGGCACCGCTGACACTATCCCACTTCTCCAGGCGCCTCTCCTCGCCACTAGTGTGGGTGTAGAGAAATACGTTCCTTCGTCACGAATGGATCTGGATGCCCTAGTCAGGAAGCTCCCACCAATTGCTAACGGCGCATCTGCCTGGACAGCTATTTTTGAAAGGGAGACCTGCCATGAGAAGTTGGCCCTAGCTGACTTCAGAACAATCATGGTGCGCATTCGGGCCGAAGAGGCACTGATAAGGGCAGAAAGGCTGGCTGGGTGCTCCCGATCGGATGAGACCGCCCCTTTCGACCTTTACCGGAACATAATCTGGCGCTCCCTGCGAGATAGCTTCCCTACTACTTTTTCCCTGGACGCGCTGGCCACCCTCAGACTAAAGGACGGGGAGGATGCACATGAATATCTGGGAAGGGCCTGGGACCTTTGGGAGACTGGGACAGGGGAAAGGCCCGATAGCTCCCCCTTGGCAATAGCACATTTTCGAAGGGGGGTAACGGAAGGACTCCCCGCCCCAGTACAGAGCAAATTGAATGACCTTGTGGGGGTACACTCAATGCCGGAGGACAAGTGGAAAAAACAGATACACCACTATCTATCCAGGTACCGAGCATCAGAAAAGGCGGAAGCCAAGAGACAGGCTTCCAAACTGCCTATGCAACTTATAGAGCGACTCAAAAAGGTTCTTTTACTGTTGGAGACGAAGGGCGCAGCGCAGGGGCTTATGCCTTCGGCTCCACAGATGTGTAGTTCCCCTTCGCCCTACGCCCAGGGACTATTGCCCTCGCCCTCCCTTAACAGGGCGGGCAGTTCTCAGTACCACATGCCTGCCCGCAGTAGACCGACCCGACCGCCCGCTGGGATACGGAAGGGGGGGGGGGGGGAAGGAGAGATCCATTACCCGGGCGTTGTTGGAAGTGTCGCGAAATTGGACATAATTCTTACAGATGCGATATGGAGACAGATGACTCATGCTGGATTTGTAATGGGACAGGACATAAAGCACGCCACTGCAGCAGGGAAAGGGTGCAACAAGCGGGGTCCACACTCCCAGCTGGCTCACCCTCTTATAGACACCCTGAGTATAGACGTGTCAAACCCCGACAACGGGGGGAAAGAACCAAGGGATTATGGAAAAGGGCCCCAGGACGCGGGATAGACAGGAATGGGTGGATGGGTCTTGCCTAAGAATGGAGAACCGCAAGGGTTACTTGACGGGCCCATGACAGATGGGGATAGCATGGTGAGCTGCGCAACTAGTAATAGCTGTTTTACTGGGGATCGACTGTGTAAGTTTTCCTCCTTGCACCTCACAGTCCGTGCCTGGTTCAATTGGGACTTCCCTACAATCTCACATTGTTTTGTTTTAGGGTTGGTAACTTCTGTCCTCCCACAACTAAAAAACTGCTTCACTATCAGCCTTTTAATCAATCTTTTGTCCTTTCACAACAACAACACACAGGAGATTATACATCATGCTTCCAATTACATCCTTCCCAACAGGTTGTAATCTTTACTTTTTACTGAACACCAAGCAGCGACATGTTTTTGTAAGGCCGACTTTATTCGGGATTATAGAAACTGGTATTAGGCTACGGTTTCACACAGATTGTCAGTTTCTGCGAGGATGTAATGCCTCGAAACATGTCACTAAAACTGGGGATGAGGGACTGCGACAGACGGAGACGAGGGTACGGACACACCGACAGTATGCGTGGCTTGGCATGTATGTGGGTGAAAACCAGTGTGGGGCCGGCCCAGTGAGAGAGGGAGTGAGTGAGTGCAGTGATTTTTAACAGACGTGGCGAACGGAGGTGTCGCAGCAAATGTTTCATCCCAGGTCTCGGTGTACAGTGGACCGGCGCCGACAGCCTGAGTGACGGAGAGGGACCGTGGGAAGCCACCCAGCAGCCGAAAGCAGTTTTACTGGTGTCGGAGTACGTGAGTGTTGTTCTCTACACTTAGCGGTTTGGGATTGATCACTTAACGGTCTGGGATTTTTCTCCATAGTCTCGTCTTGATTTTTAGGATCAAATACCGCTTGTCCCCCCACTATCACTTTTAATTACTCTTATACTTGGAAAGGAATACCTGGATGTAGGGAGGGGGCGCAGGAAGGGATGGTGGAGCTTTTTATTTTAATAACACTACGGTTGTGGAATCCTAAGACGGTAAATCCCGGGGTGTCCCGTGCTCACCCTAGTTTTGGCGGGTCACCCTTCTCTGGGCGGGTTACCTTAGTTCTTGGCGGGCTTTCTTGCTTTTGGCGCGAAGGCTCAGGTTGGGCGGGGCCAGCTGACTTTTGGCGCGAACGCTCAGTTGGGGCGGTGCCCGTTCGCTTTTGGCGCGAATGCTCACTCTTGGCAGGATTGCACAGTCTAGAAGGGGTTGCTCGCCTGCGGACGTTCCGCGACCCTATTAGCTCAACTACCACGCCACCACTACACCGATGGGTCTCTCAAGCGTCATTGCCCTACTCCATGGGATTACTCGATGAACAGGTCCTCTTCAGTTACTGGGATGTCGATATGAATCATGCCTCTAACCACATCTTGTCTGACAGGTTGTACCTTTTACTTTTAACTATAACGTCCTGACCAACAACATGCGCATTGCCGTATCGCCATACTGTGCGTTTTCATTTACAATGTTTTGTATGTCCAGTGTTTGGCCGTCCCACTGCCCAAATATCCCCCAACCCACTTATTTTTGTCTCTCTCTTTTTTTCCCCCGCTGGTCACAGGCCTCAGGCCTCCAACTAGGACGTGCTGCTCAGCACACAGCAGGGTGCTTGGCCCATCTCTCTTCCTCGCGGCCGCTCACTCATCTTTTTGTCCGCCGACATGGGTGTTTAGGCCATCCCTTTTCCCCTCGTGTTCACAAAGTGCCAAGAACGAGGGGGGGCCCACCTACTCCTTCTTCCGTCTATGCCCTCCAAATTTTAATGCCCCTTCTCACGCACCCATTTTTATCTTTTCTCCCAAGTCCACAGATTTTTACTTTCGCTAAAGCAGTATGGACGCTCATTTTAAAGCAATTTCCTCCTGCTACTTGTCCCCCCCCTCCTCAAGTTTGCGGCTAGGGAGGGTTGAGCTACTGCTGCCACAGACACTGCCATTTCCAGTCCCTAAAGCAGGTATTGGCAACCATGCGGGGTGAAGATGCCAGCCAGTCTACCTGTCTGAGGCTACACTCTCCAATGCTTTGAACATGCAACCTGTAACTGCCAGTCAGTACCAAACCTTCCCATTGAAATCTCGTACAGACTCCTCTTGCCGATTGTACTGCCCTATCCTACACCCCCGCTCCCCATTCCCCACGCCATGGTCACGCCCCTTCATCGTTTTCTCCCAAACCTACACACTTTATGTTCACCGCCGGATCTGAGGTCGTCTTAGTTCTGTCTTTCACTCAGCCTGCATGGGTCTCACTGAATAGAAAGTTTTCAGCTCCCTGAGGTTTCCTACCAGGACACAGTAACTCATCTTCTGGCCGCATTTCACTCACTATGCTTCTACTGCCGTTCTCTGCGCCCCATCTTCTCTCCAAAGTCTCATGCTCCCTGAGGTTTGCTACCAGGTCTTTCCCAAGTCTTATTCTCCCTGAGGTTTGCTACCAGGTTTCGTCACGTCATCTCCAAATAATAAATGGGTCCACCGCCACTGCAAACCTAAAGGTTTCCGACCCCTCTGTTGCACTGTGGGCGCTCACGCCGGCCTATCATTTTTCTCTGTCACATTCCTTGCCAACGCTCTCTTTTGTCCCCCACCGCACCTACAGTCTCGGCAGCACTTTGCCGTCGCCTTTTGCTTCAAGGCATACAAACGCCTCCCATGGGGATCAATACTCAGCTCCTGCCCAAATCCTTCAGTCTCCTCAACTGCGAGTACTCCTCACCAATTCATCTGTTCATATCTTTTGCGACGCGCAGGTTCGCACTGAGAACGGCAGGGTGACCAAGTTCCTCTATGAATCCTCTCCTAGGGGTATCTTTTAAAGGCTGCTACTTCCCCCAAATTCATCAAATCTTCATGTATTTCACGTAGGAAACTGCTACACAGCCAATTTCTGCCCTGATCTGTCTGACCAGCTTTTTGAGATTCTCTCTCTCTCGGTCTCCTTTCCAACATGCCCGCAGCACCTGCGCACACTCCTTCGGCTAGAGCACACGGCCCCTCTCACAAGCAGGTTCTTCATTAGGCCAGGATCGTCCTTGCACCTCTCGTTCTGCGCCTCATTCAGGGCAACAAGCCCCCTCAGGGAATTGGTCCAACTTCGTGCCACCGCAAATCTCCCAATTGCCCAGAGTTTTGCTTTGCTCATGAGGCTCCCAGTGAGACCGGCCCCGCTCCATAATCATCATCATCATCATATCTTGTACCGAGCTGGCTGGGAACACATACGCCACTACACGCACCACTTCTCTCATTGCTCCAGGTCAGCAGAACCTAATATATCTCTAAAATCACTCGATGAGACACGACCTGATGGGGAGGTGCAGTCTGAGCTGGAAACATGCAGCCCCACCTTCACACGGCCCGACATGGGTCCATTTCACTAATATCCTTACTCTTCGTGTACTTTATTCCGCTCTCTAAACTCTTCATTCAGCCTTATCTTAAGAGATCCACCTTGTTTATCATGGACTCCGCTTCGAGCGGGCAAATAGCCGCCAGGATAAGGTTGTGCCCTTTAGCTGGTGGCTCAACCCCCTTTTTATCTACATTGGTCTTTCTCCATTGTATAGGCGCCTTTCCTGATGTTACCAATACTTTCTGCCTCACAGTCGCGGATCGCTCCAATATCCTACCCAAGTGTCTGAGTGCAACAATCCCGCCCTGCTTGCTAAAGGGGGTTCCCGGCAACCTTGCCGCTTATTCTGCGCGCCCTGTGAGGCTAGGGGCATCTCCTGCGCTTTGTCTTCCCTAACCACACACTGGAATTTCACCTGCTCTATTGTCCTATTACCACAGAGTTGATGGGGATCCTCATCATTTCCACCTTTATACTAAACGGTCTCCATGGGCGCCTCATCGAACGATTGTACTACGACAACACCATTGGTTGTGCGCCCCGAGCACCGGCAGTTCCCCGGTGCGCTAATCGAAACTACTTGTGTCCCTTACTGTGCATTATCAAAGCGTACCGTTTGCCTTCCCCTATGCAGTCTATTGTGGTTCCCTTCTCACTATTACCAATCCCACTTCCCTCTCGAGGGACTTACTCTATTTTTTCGACACAACTCCTGGACAAATGTTTTTACTCTTCAAACATTGCGTTTTAAAACATACAGGCGCCTGCGCTCCTGCAGCTGCTAGCACACATTCCCACCGAGTCATAACTGCCACTCGTACTATCTTGCATTTGTATCAGTGTCCCGACTTTCATCTACCCCGTGTAGTGCTGCTGCTCAAATGGACACGGATTATCCTGCTAATTGTCTTCCACAGTCTGCGCACACTTGATTTTAACTTTGTCAGAATATTGCGACTTGACACCTTTTGCGTGACTGCTCCCCGCAATTACCTCCCTGACACTGAACCAGTGGCGTGGTTGCGTTTTTACATTTTTTCTTCTGACTCTTCGTAATTCGACAAACACGAAACACCTACAGTATAATCTGTTTACCCCTACCTCGATTGCCTTTTGTGGCAGCCCATGGTCGGGGGCCTTTTTCTCTGATTGGAGATCACAAATTCCTCTGGCTTCCTTTGTGCAAGGTTGTAACTTTTCCCTTACATGAAACCACTCCTTCTAACTCACACAGAGTTCACTCTATTTTTATGTGACTCCTTTGGTGGATATTTGAAATACTGCCACGTACAGGTCCGCAACTCATAAGAAAGGTTAAGGGTTTCAGACTACCTTCATTATTTTCACCATTGTCTTGATTTATATCTGCTCTCTCCATTCCTCTTACACAAATGGTTGAGTGCACTCTTACTGGTTGCATTTGACATTCCACATGAGCACAGACCTCATGTCCAGAAGTATTGACTGGAGAATTTGAGGACTGACTCCCGTCCATTCCGGCCTCCCAGACTTACCACCCCCAAAGACCCCTATCACCTCTATCATTACTTTTCAAACCGAACCCCCATACGCTGAGCTTCACTAGAAGCCGGCGCTGCCACCAACTCCGACAACACAACAGCCTGTGTGTGACCTCCTACAAATGGACAGGGACATATCCAATACATGCTGTAATGCGACTTCCGCTCGTGAGCCATGATACCGGGTTTCTTGCTTAAGGCTGGTTGCGATAAGGGCGGGCGAGTGGGGACCTCCCAATTCTTTTCTTCATTGCTATAGTACCGCCGTTGCATGAGCTCGGGGTTCGGGCGTAGTAGAGGCTCTCTCTCCGGGGCATGTCGGCTCCCTCAATGGTTTTCTTTCGAATTCATATGATCCTGTTGTGCATCCTGTTGTGCTCATGATTAAATTTACACCTTCATGTACATTGAATGAAGCCTGGTTGTCCAAAGAGCCCCTACTCATTTATTTTGCCCGTCTAAATTGGGGATATGTGAATTGATCCTTCCATAACAGCGGGTGGGTGAGATGTACTGTGCGCCCTGGCAATCGAAACACTGCTGTTCTCGCAAGCGGCCCTTGCGGACTGTCCAGTATTCCTGACTGGCTTCAGCCACTCTCGGAGGCCACTGACCATGCTACTGAGCTGCCCACGTCTGTCCTTGTGGCGGTGAAATGGATGTCGCCATCTATTACTCAATGCAGCACGACTGGTTAGCCAATGACGGGTAAGATCCCTCGGGTGAGGGACAACCTAAGACAGGCACAGTCGTGCATTGACATCGGAACGGGTGGCCTCCGTTCGTCTCCATTTGATGAGATTTCTGCCTGCTTGCATCCGTATCGGACGGTTGGACAGCACTGCTGCTCTCTGGAGCATACTGATCTACGGGACCACCGGGGCACAGTACAGTTTCACACTGGGTTTCAGATCTCTAGCGGGTACCTAACTGCTGGTACCAGGCTGTTCCTACTCCCTTTCCAAACTTACAACGCCTATTTACAATTGCCGGCTCTTTGGACTACAGACTTGCGTTTACTAAATGGCTTACTCATTCTAACGCACTCACGTACATTTCGCCAGCTCTGAATGACTTATTGCAATGCTTGTCTAATCCTGTGCTTTTCGTTATTTCTGCAGACACTGCCTCAATTACTTCAACTATTAGTTTAGCCTAGCATACAGCTGTGACTATCTATTGCTTAATTGTGTAGCGGCGCGTTTTTCAGGGCACCCTTCATCCCCACATGACTGTCTCCTTAGAACCGGTGAGTCTGGTCGATACAACACCGGACACCGGTCGCCTCGTGGGGTTCCGTTCCTTACGAGATAAGGGGGTGTGGCCTCTTTCGAGGCCAAGGGAGGGAATGTTGGGGATAATCTGCTATCGGGTACCTACATTGGGGCTAGGGAGGGGAGCACCATTATTAAAGCAGACACTGTCAGGTACCAGCTAAAACACAGCCATGTAAAGTAAACCCAGCCACTGCAGGCCACATTCCTTGGGGATTAGAACATGTCCGTCAGTTTCAGATCATCCTGTTACAATCTCATTGTTAATAAAGGAATCCGGTAACTATCGGATAGTGTAAATCGCACCGATACTACACTTGATTGATAAAGTACTTGCTAATGCCTCCGCTGACGTCAAACTCATTCGGGTCCTGTGTTAAATGATAATACCTGTATATTCAACTATGGAGAACTATTGTGAACGCCCAGACAGCCAGGCGCATAGCAATGAGGAAACCCTTCCAAACAATAAACTTTTAAATTACAAGATCGGAAACTGCTGAACCCAGGATGTCTACCCATTGTTCAGCACAGCAGGAGCTGGACAGGTATCTCGGGGCAGCCAATAGAGACACTAATCCCTTCACAGACAGGTGAACCGACCAATGAGAGAACCGAACGAGGGGAACCTGACCGGGAACTCGAGGAAGCGCGAAGTATAACTGCTCCAGGTCCGTAGAGGAAGACAGAACGCCTTCTCCGACGAATTGCATGTTCTTGAATTCGTTGTATAGCTTGCCAGTCTTGATTCTGTAATAAACGGTGTTTTTGCTCCAAACTCTAGCCGGTGTGATCTCTCCTTCCAAAGAACACGTGGAGACGAGGCCCTACGGGTCCGTCCCAACAAGACCTCACTTTCTCCTTCATAATGATATTTTGTCAATGCAGAAATAATAACTTACTTGTATTTTAGTATAGCATAGCATAAATATTTTTCAATTAGGTTATTTCAAATATATGTTTGTATTCACTATAAGATAGTGATGTTATGGACCAGGCTAGACCCCCTCAAAACATTTCAAGAAAGTAGCCCAGACCATAACTTTCCTAATTGTTTTAAGCAGGTGTAATGTGGGCATTCCAGGAGTGACACGGCTGGCACAACCTCTTAATTGTAAATAAATTCTGTTTTGTTTAAAGAGTACTGAATGAAACACAAACAAAAGTGAACCGAATTTAGAATAACGTACCTGAAAACCCAGCCAACTGTATCGCAACTTAAAGATGCTGCTCCAAACACCAGCAACATCCCCATAAATACCCCATTGGCAAATAAAGGTAAAATCAAACATAGGTTCAAACAGGAGAGATGTCAGAGAGACAGAGAGATGTCAGAGAGCGATAGAGAGAAAGAGTGAGTGAGTGAGCAAGAAAGCGAGAGAGAAAATGAGCGAGAGGGAGAGTAAGCGAGAGAGAACCAACATGGAGCAGTTTATTTGGTGCTTCAAACAGACTCCTTGTTTGAACCAAAGCAGAAAAACCCTGAATTGGGAGAACTGGCGTCTCCCTTTTCATTGCATAAGTCATAGTCTTACAGTCATACAGCACAGAAACAGACCCTTCGATCCAACCAGAACATGACAAACATAATCCCAACTAAACTCATCCCACCTGCCTGCTCCTGGCCCATGTCCCTTCAAACCTTTCCTATTCTTGTATCTAGAAGAAAGTGAGGACTGCAGATGCTGGAGGTCAGAGCTTAAAATTGTGTTGCTGGAAAAGCGCAGCTGGTCAGGCAGCATCAAAGGAACAGGAGAATCGACGTTTTGGGCATAAGCCCTTCTTCAGGATTCCTGAAGAAGGACTTATGCCCGAAACGTCAATTCTCCTGTTCCTTTGACATTCTTGTACCTATCCAAATGTCTTTTAAATATTATAATTGTACCCACATCCACCACTTCTTCATAAAGTTCATTCTGCATGTGAACCGCCCTCTATAATAAATTTGCCTCTCATGGCTTTTTTAAATCTCTCTCCTTAAAAATGTGGCCTCTAATCTTGAAATTCACCATCCTATGGAAAAGACAAATACCATTAACTCTATCCATACCTCTCATCATTTTATAGACTTCTGTCAAGTTGCTTCTCAATCTCCTATACTCCAGTGAAGAAAGTCCCATTGTTTCTTTATAACTCGAACCTTCCATGGTGTGCATCATCCTGGTAAATCTCTTCTGAACCCTCTCCAGCTTGATAATATCCTTCCTATAACTGGGAAACCAGAACTGGACCCAGTATTCCAGAAGAAACCTCACCAATGTCCAGTACAACTTCAATATGACTTCCCAACTCCTATACTCAAAGAACTGAGTAATGAAGGCAAGTGTGGTAATTGCCTTTTTTACCACCCTATCCATGTGTGACACAAACTTCGAAGGATTATGTACGTGCATCCCTAGGTACCTTTGTTCTATAACACTGCGATAGGCCCTACCATTAATTGTATAAGCCCTACCCCTGTTTGGGGTAACAAAATGCAATACCCCTCAATTATGCAGATTGAACTTGATCTGCCATTTTTCAACCCATTGACCCATTTCATCAGTGTTTTTAAAAAAACTTAAAAGTCTTTTCAAGTAGATATTTCCAGACATGTCAGAACCTCTGCTGTTATGGCCCCTCTCTACAAAGACCAAGGGCAACATAACCTTGTTAAAGGGCCAGCATCATCACACCTCCCTCTTAAAAAAGAATGATCCATCAATATCCCAAGATGGCTGCATTTAAAACTCATTAATCTTAAAAAGTGTTAGTACATGACAACACACATAACCATACAAACATACGTTACTACATTCTATTTCAGTCCATTTACTCGTGCCACCGAACACCTCAGTTTCTCATCCAAGTCTCGAAAATGTGTCGGCAATTGAGTTTTCTCCTCCTGCCACGTGTACAATTTTCAAACTGAATGGCAATAGCAACAAGCTCCATCTGAACAGCATGGAATTTTTGTCCTTGAATTTACGATCAGTGTATATGATTGTCTCAGGTACATTACTGGTGACATAAACATTGAAATGCTGTAATGCCAAGAAGAAGCTCAAAGTCTCCTACTCAAGTGTCGAATAGTTCTGCTGATGAATGTTCAATTTCCTGAAGAAATACCCAATAGGTCTTCTTATCTTCTCAATGTCTTCCTTTAAGAGCACAGCACCAACACCCACATCACTCGCATCGATAGCCATCTTGAATGGCTTTGTGTAATCAAGTGTGGCTATTATTGGAGCAGTAGTTAATACAGTCTTCATTCCACTGTCCAATGAAACTTCTTGTTTTTCTTTAGCAATTCAGTGAATGGTGCAGCCACCCTGTTAAAATGTGTTACAAATTTTCAATAAAATCCACTCAAACCCAGGAATTGTAGTACTGCTCTTTTTGATGGTACAGGAAGCTCCCCATTACTTTTGTTTTTGCATTCATGGGAGTATTTGTCTACGTACAATAACATGGCCCAGGAAGGTGTCTTGGTCTTTGGCAAATTCACTCTTACCAGATTTATCACCAAGGCTATGTCCCGAAGTCAATCGAACAATTCTGATAAATGTTACACATGTTCCTTCCACGAGTTTGACTAAAAATCACCAGATCATCAATATAAACTACACAATTTGGTAATCCAGAAATTATCTTATTGGTTAGTCTTTGAAATGTGGCTGGTGCATTTTTCATACCAAATGGCATGACTTTAAATTGATACAGTCCATTTGGCATTTTGAAAGCAGGAATTGTCTTTGCTCTTTTGGCCAGAGGTACCTGCCAGTACCCTCTGAGCAAGTTCAACTTAGAAATATAAGTTGCTTGTCCCACCTGTTCAATACAGTCTTCCTAACATAGAATTGGATACAAATTATACTTAGTAATGACATTGACTTTGTGATAGTCTACACATAACCATTGGGTACCATTTGGTTTTGGCACCATTACTATGGGTGAGCTCCAGTCACTGTAATTCATTTCGATTGTGGCATCTTGGAACAGCCATTCAATCTCCTTTTCAACCTGTGCTAACTTTAGAGGGTTATGCCAATAAGGATGTTGCTTATTCAAACAGCATCTCCTGTACCTACATCATGCATAATTGGGTTAGTACTTTCCAGCTGATTACCGCATATCTACCCATGCGATAGCAATAACTCTTTCAGGTACTTTAATTTTCCTCTGCAAGGTAAATCAATAATTTATCCCAATTTTTGACAACTTCTTCATTGTCCAATTTAATTTGGGGAATGTCCAATTCAGAATCCTCTGAACTTGGTTCTTCACTGTGTTGTAACAGGTAACAGTCTCCCTTTGCTTTCCTTCCCTGTCAAAATACCTTCTGAACAGATTCCCATGACACACTCCATGAAATATCTTTCTGTCTGAAGTCCTTATCAAATAGATCACCTCACTCAATCTCATATCGACTTGATCAGGATCACTAAACCTTGCTTTTAAAGGTTCACCTATCACTGGAAGTAACACTAATACCCTATCTCAGACAGCAAAATTTGTGAGTTTTTGATTTTTTGTTCACTTCTTGTTTCATTAGATGCAGTGATACTTTTAAATGCTTCACTTTTAAATTCAGCATCAAACCAGCAGATAAAGGGAGTGCAGTGGTAGTTTGGCGCACTGACCTCTACACCGCTGAAGCCAGGTGCCAACTCGAAGACACCTCCTCCTACCATCCCCGCGACCATGACCCCATCCCCATCACCAAACCATCATCTCCCAGACCATACACAACCTCATCACCTCAGGAGATCTCCCAGCCACAGCTTCCAATCTTGTAGTCCGGGAACCCCGCACTGCCTGATTCTACCTCCTTCCCAAGATCCACAAGCCTTACTACCCCGGCCGACCCACTGTCTCAGCTTGCTCCTGCCCTACTGAACTCATCTCCACCTACCTCGATACTGTCCTATTCCCCCCTAGTCTAGGAACTCCCGACATACGTTCGAGACACCACCCACACCCTCCACCTCCTCTAAGACTTGAGTTTCCCTGGCCCCCAACGCCTCAGCTTCACCATGGATATCCAATCCGTCTACACCTCCATCTGCCATGACCAGTGCCTCCAAGCCCTCCATTTCTTCCCCTCTCAATGTCTTCAACAGTACTCTTCCACTGACACTCTCATTCGTTGTCACCTTTAACAATTTCTCCTTTGAATCCTCCCACTTCCTCCAGACCAAAGGGGTAGCCATGGGCACACGTATGGGTACTAGCTATGCCTGACTTTGTCGGCTACGTAGAACAGTGCATCTTCCGTAGTTATACCAGCACCTCTCCCAACCTCTTCCTCCGCTACATTGATGACTGCATCGGCGCTACCTCGTGCTCCGGCGGGGAGGTTCAGCAGTTCATCAACTTCACCAACACATTCCACCCCAACCTTACCTTCACCTGGACCATCTCTGACACCTCCCTCCCCTTCCTGGACCTCTCCATCTCCATTAATGATGACCATCTGGACACCGACATTTTTTTACAAACCAACCGACTACTACAGCGACCTGGACAACACCTCTTCCCCCCCAACTCCTGCAAAAATGCCATCCCGTATTCCCAATTCCTCCGCCTCCACCGTATCTGCTCCCAGGAGGACAAGTTCCACCATAGAACACACCAGATGGCCTCCTTCTGTGAAGTTCGTAATTTCCCTTCTCACGTGGTTAAAGATGTTCTCCAATGCATCTCATCCACATCCCACACCTCTGCCCTCAAACCCCACCCCTCCAACCGTAACAAGGACAGAAGCCCCCGGTCCTCACCTCCACCCTACCAACCTTCGCATTAACCACATCATCCGCCGACATTTCCGCCACCTCCAAACGGACCCCGCCACCGGAGATATATTTCCCTCCCAATCCCTTTTCTCTTTCCGGAAAGACCATTCTCTCCGTGACTACCTGATCAGGTCCACACCCCCCAACAACCCACCCTCCCATCCTGGCACCCTCCCCTGCCACTGCAGAAATTGCAAAACCTGCGCCCATACCTCCTCCCTCACCACCATCCAAGGCCCCAAAGGAGCTTTCCACATCCAAAGTTTCATCTGCACATCCACCAATATCACTTATTGTATCCGTGACTCCCGATGTGGTCCCCTCTACATTGGGGAGACTGGACGCCTCCTCGCAGAGCTCTTCAGGGAACATCTCCAGGACACCCATATCAATCAACCCCACCACCCCGCGGACCGACATTTCAACTCCCCCTCCCACTCTGCCGAGGACATGGAGGTCCTGGGCCTCCTCCACCATCACTCCCTCACCACCCGATGCCTGGAGGAAGAACACCTCATCTTACGCCTCGGAACATTTCAAGCCCAGGGCATCAATGTGGACTTCACCTCATTTCCCCTCCCCAGTTCCAACCTGCCAGCTCAGCACTGTCCTCATGACCTGTCCTACCTGTCAATCTCTCTTCCCACCTAACCGCTTCACCCTCCCCTCTGACCTATCACCTCCATCCCCACCCCCATTCACCTACTGTACTCTTTTCTACCTTCTCCTCAACCCCGAAACATCGATTTTCCTGCTCCTAGGATGCTGCCTGACCTGCTGTGCTTTTCCAGCACCACTCTGATCTAAACACTACTTTTAAACACAGTCTAGCCAACTCCCCTGCTCTATTTAACCGTATCCTAAAACTTAACACATAGTCCAAATGTGTGGTCTCTGTAATCAATTTTAGTGATGCTCTCACTTCACGCCCAAAAACTAATTCAACTGGGCTGCATTTTGTCAATTCATTTGGCGCAATTCTGGTGGCAAAAAGTACAAATTTCTTTATCCCAACCATCTGGACAGTCTCAATTATAAGTCGCAATATGGTCTTTAATGTCTGATGGTACCTTTCTAGCGCTCTCTGCAATTCTGAATGGTATGCAGTAGATTTGAATTGTTTTATTCCTAAGTTGTCCATAACTTCTTTGATGTAAAGTTTGATCCTTCATCTGATCGTATCTCTGTGGTACTCCATATCTAGCGAAAAACTTGAGTAACGTTTCTCCAATCCTTTTAGCTGTGATACTGTGCAATTGATAGGTCTCTGGAAATCTAGTGAACACATCCATTATTGTCAACATATACTGATTCCAACTTTTTGTTTTAGGTAGGGATCCGACGTAATCCGTTAAGATTCTTGAAAAAGGCTCCTCAAATGTAAATAAGTATTAAAAGGTGTGAATTTTATTACTGCTTGTGGTTTTCCGGTTACCTGACATGTATGACAGTCTGGCAAAATTCAACTATATCCTTGAGCAGTCCAAGCCAAAAAAATGTGTTTTTGTATTTTCACTCAAGTTTTTCTTACCCCTAAATGACCTCCTCCTGGTGGTTCATGTGCTACCTGCAACACCTTTCTATAACCCACTGGCAATACGACTTGATGAACTTCTGTCCATTCTTCGTCTGCCTGAATATGTGAAGGCCTCCATTTCCTCATTAAGACGTCATTTTTAAGATAGTAGGTTCAGGGATACATCTAGATTCTTCTTCAGTGTATGCCTTTGGATACAATCACTTTAAATGTTCATCTTTCTGCTGTAACTAATTAACTTTCCTGAGCTAAAGATATCTACTTTGTCATCCATCCGTTTTGTCTCAACCATCTGATCAAACAGGGTCTCTGCTAATTCTATTTCAACTTTCTTATCTATACTATTTGATCTCTCGTGTTTCAATTGGTGACTTGGAAACGGGGTCAAACACAGTCAGGAAAGATGCCAGGATATGCTTCCTATGATATCGCAGTTGCCTGAGTTTCCACTGGCTTTTCAGCCACAGTAGACAGCACTCTTACCTGAACCAACTATATCGTTATGTTTTGACACAGCATTGAACCCATCTGAGAATATGTATAGGGTATAAGCAGGCAGGGAAAGAGTTAAGTTCTGAGGTTTGTGATACAAGAGGTTCAGGTGAGCATGACTGAGATCAGATAAGAACTTACAGTTAACAATAGGGTGCTGGGGGAAAGAGTAATGGGTTTACGAGGTGGAAAAGCAGTCATTATGTAGAGCCATTTAACAATATTGGAAGCATTCAGTATGCAAGGTCAGCTAACAAGGGGAAAAGTATCCATTGTATGGATCCAGTTAACAAGGTTACGAACATTCACTATATAACAGTAATAGGCTTGGTCTTTGCTATTGGTTATCGTTGATTGCAACGGTCACCCAATTAATATGTATATTGCCCTATCTGGACACTCCTCCCTGCAAAATGACTATATAGAACATATATAGTTCCCTCGATGATATCGGCCCTCGATGTTGCGCCGCTCTGTCATACTAATCTGAAGCCCATCCCACCTACACTATTCCATATACGTCCATGTGCCTGTCCAATGACGACTTAAATGCACTTAAACTTGGCAAATCTACTACCGTTGCAGGCAAAGCATTCCATACCCTTACTACTCTCTGAGTAAAGAAACTACCTCTGCCATCTCTCTTATTCCTATCTCCCCTCACTTTAAAGTTGCGTCCCCTCATGTTTGCCGTCCCCATACTTGGGAAAAGGCTCTCTCTGTCCACCCTATCTAACCCTCTGATTATCTTGTATGTCTCTATTAAGTCACCTCTCAACCTTCTCTTCTCTAACCAGAACAGCCTCAAGGCACTCATCCTTTCCTCGTAAGACATTCCATCCATACCAGGCAACATCCTAGTAAATCTCCTCTGCACCCTTTCCAAAGCTTCCACATCCTTCTCATAATGCGGTGACCAGAACTGTACACAATACTCCAAGTGTGGCCATACCAGAGCTTTGTACAGTTGCAGCATAACCTCCTGGTTCCGGAACTCAATCCCTCTATTAATAAAGGCCAAGACACTGTATGCCTTCTTAACAACTCTGTCAATCTGGGTGGCAACTTTCAAGAATCTGTGTATATGGACACCGAGGTCTCTCTGCTCATCTGCACTCCCAACAATCTTACCATTAGCCCAGTACTTTGCATTCCGATTACTCCGGCCAAAGTGTATCACCTCACACTTGTTCACATTAAACTCCATTTGCCACCTCTCAGCCCAGCTCTGCATCCTATGTCTCTCTGCAACCTAGCACATCCTTCATCACTATCCACAACTTCACTGATCTTAGTGTCGTCCACAAATTTACTAACCCACCCTTCTAAGCCCTCATCCAGGTCATTTATAAAAATGACGAACAGCAGTGGACCCAACACACCCTTGCGGTACGCCACTAGTAACTAGGGACCAATATAGTTCATTGAGAAACTGCTATTCCAGAGAAGTCCAAAAACTCATCTCTGCTGACGTGGACAATAATTCTCTCTTCCTCCAGGGCCCAGAGTAAAGATGAAGGGGGTAAAACCATACTGTGTCTCTGACTGTTTTGCTTTGACTGAAGGGGGAAACGGGACAACACTTCTGTTAAGTTAACCAAACACCCAGAAAAGCTCATCTCGCCTCGTAATCTGTTAACTATGACTGGCAAAGAACTCACAAATACCATGATTTAAAGAAAATAATATCAATATTCATTCCTTAACTCTAAAGGTTAACATTAAACAACTGTTCACAACTCAAAGGACCCACCTTTCTCTTAACTGATTGTTATCTATCACCAACTCAAGAACAATATACTGTTTCGTAAAAACCCATATTAAAATTACATCAACTTAATTTCAAATAAATACAGCTACTGTTGTCTCCCATATCTTTCTTCTTTCAGCTGAAGATCTCCTTGGATCATCATCTTTGTTTTACTGTGGAGATATTTCATATAGCAAAGGTACATTTGATAGAGAGTCATGATCTGGAGGTGCTGGGCCATACAAAGTTAAAAATCACACAACACCACGTTATCGTTGAACAAGTTTATTTTGAATTACTTGGTTGTTAGCGCTCCGAAAGCAAGTACTTACAAATAAACCTGTTGGACTATAATCTGGTATGGGGTGACTTTTAACTTTGATAGAGGCTGTTTTGCTGGCAGTTACTCTGACTAACTTTCAAAATGCCTTTTTTATACCCCAAACACTGGATCGTCTCATTGGTTCGAAGTTGGCAAAAACAATAAATTCAAATTCATTTGGTTTTAGTACCCTTGGGCATAATTTAAATTGATTGGTTAAATTTGAATTGTTGCTGAAACAGCAACCCACTCAGGTATCTATTTCATAGCCAATTGTTACACATTTTCAATTTTCCAGTACACTCTGAGACTGCTAGTTAGCCATATGATAGGTGTTTGTAAGCACTCAGTGCAAAACAGCATTTAGGCTCTCTTAAAGGTACAGTATATGCCTTCAGCTACATAACAGTTAGCAAGGACAAATTGTATTCCCGGAGCTGAGAGTTTGCCCAATCTTCCTACCACAACTTCTCCACTCTTTAAAGAACACTCTAACCGCACTCTACATAACTGAGTGCTTTTTGTCTCACCATGAATTTCCATTACTAGAACCTTTTCTGGCAATAGTCCTTCAGGAGGTATATATCTCATGTGTAAACATCAAAGATCGAGAGGATCCTGAATCTCTTAATATTGTAATCTCTTCATTTGCTGCTCCTGACCTATGCAAATAAACTTTGCCTTTGCAAGCATATGGTTTAAGAATATCTGGCACTTCCTCTCTAACCAACCTCTGACCAGGATGTATATTCTGGGGCAGCTTTCTAGCCTCCACTGTGCTTTCCATTACCACTCCTGTTTTCCTACATCTGGCTTCCCAGTGCTTCTTCTAATCCACCAACATTGTGATTTCACATGGCCTACTTTATTGCAGTGAAAATACTGGAGCTTTTTAACGTCATTTTTCGTTTCAATGAATTCCTTTTTACCCTGCATTAAGTTATCCTTATGATCTTCACCAAGCTCTACCTTTCCCTTACCCCGTGACGATTTCTCTTTTATCCAATTTCTATCCCTCACAGATTGAAATTGATGTCGGAAGCCAAACTTGGATTTATGAACCAACTCATAATCAGCCGCCATTTTGGCTGATAATCTTGCCATCTTAACTCTCTGCTCTTCCACATGATTTCTCACCAGCTCAGGAAGTGAATTTTTGAACTCCTCCAAATTTGTCTTTCTAAGACCACCATAGGTTGCAGTATTTTTGATGCCCTTATCCACCTCTCAAAATTACTTTCTTTGGCTCTTTCAAATTCAATGTAGATTTGGTCAGGGTCCCTCCTTCGGTTCTTGAAATGCTGTGTGAAGGCTTCTGGCATAAGCTCATATGCACTTAAAATGGCTTTCTTCACCTCCCCATATGTCCCAGATACCTCCTCCTCCTCACTAGCTCGACCTAGATGTTTTGTTTGGATCAACAAAACTCACACGGTCACTGGCCACTGCACTTGTTTAGCCACCTTCTCAAATGAGACAAAAAAAGACTTCTGCATCCTTCTCAAATTTAGGCAAAGCTTGAAGATATTTAATCACATTCCCACCAGACCTTTAGCTATGATGGGTTTGCTCTTCCTCATTCTGTTCCTCACTAAGCTTTCCTTCTGCCTTCATCTCCATTCTTTTAAGCTGACTTTGCTATCGAAGTGCCAATTTATGAAGTTCAAACTCTCTTGCTCTCTCTTTTCCCCTTTCTTCTCTCTCTTTCTTTTTGCATTTCCTCTGCTTTTAATCATAATTCAAATAGTTTCATGTCTTTTTCTCTTTCGTTTTCTTTTGCCTCTAGCTCAAGCAACTAAAATTCAATTGAGAATTAAGCAATGTCCAAAGATTCCGATGGCATTTCCACATTTAAATGCTGAGCTATTCCTGTCATTATCTTTCCTTTTCTTACAGATGAAGGTAACTCCAATTCCACCTCGACTGTCCATTCCAGCAAGCTTGCCTTGTTCACCTTTTCTAAAACCCCCAAAAGTCACTTCTTCTACCCCCAAAAAACTCTTAGTGACTGAAAGAGCTATAACGACACCAGCACTGTTTAAACCAACTGAATTCAACACCCAGAACAGCAGACACTAACATCTACCACTCGCTGCCTTTCAGTCCAACAAGCCTAATCTCAAATTGGAACCGTAGAACAAATCTCACAAACAGCCCCCATTTGTTATACACCAGGCCAGATCACTCAAAAAATTTCAAGAAAGTAGCCCATACCCTCACTTTTCTAGTTGTTTTAAGCAGGTGTAACGTGGATATTCCAGGAGTGAAAAGGCTGGCCCAACCACTCAATTTTAAACAGAACAGAATTTATTTACAGAATATTGAATGAAACACGAACAAAAGAGAATCACATTTAGGATAACGATGCCTATCTGAAAACCCAATCAACTCCATTGCAACTAAATGATGCTGTCCCAAATACCTGCAATGTCTCAATAAATACCCCCTTGGCAAAAAAAGTAAAATCAAACACAGGTTCTTACCGGAGAGATGTCAGCGAGAAAGAGGACCAGCATGGAGCCATTTCTTTGGGTCCCAGCTAAAAACTTGACCAGTAGTTTCAAACAGACTGCTTGCCAAAACTTGACCACACCAAACCAGAAACAATCCAGAATTGGGAGAACTGGCTACACCCACTTCATTTTTAAACACAAAAAATGTAAAAGCCTTTTCATGTAGATATATTTGCAGATGTATCGGAACTTTTGCCCTTACGACCCCTCTCAACAAAACCCAAGGATACATAACCTTATTAAAGGGGCAGCATCGTCACAGATAGTGCACACATTGACTTTTCTTCAAAGATCAGCAGTTTAAGGACATATCTATCTGATTTAATACTTAACAATGAACAAACATCACAGCATTTGCCTTTTTGATCTTAAATACCAAAGGAAGCATAATACTAAAAATATACTGCAAGGTCACACCATTGGGGTTCTGCAGACTCATTTCTTTAAATCCAATGCAAATTACAAAATTATTAGAAAACATTAGAAATATTAAGCATACTCAGTATAAGTAGAAAAGGGAAATAAATTACTTTCATGTTTGGGGTGAAGGATTTCAACCTCAAATCTGAACTTGTTTCATCAAATGGTGTTGAATCTACAGCATATTATCAGAATGTGCAGACAAAAGATGTATTGCTAGGAATTAATTCTTCTTTATAGAACTAAACTAATAGTATTTGTGTTGTAAAAGTGCATTTCTAAGAATGGCATCAGTACAATAGTCACTGTATTTAAAACTGGTCAAATGATATGATTGATCACATCAAAATGCCCATGTTCCCAAATCCAATAAAGATTTATAGTACCTGTCCTTCCAACATTTCGCGCTGTGATAAGACACGTTCCTGCTCAGAGCTGTTTGTCCTTCGAATAGAGATAGCGTGAGGTTTGCGTTTCGATTTCCCCTGCCGTGCAGCTGCACTGCTTCCACTTTCAATAGGCATCACTTCTTGGTGATCTCTTCACCTGGTTAAGTGGAAAGATTTATGAAGAACACAGTGTACACCATTTGACAAATACTGACCACATGACTAGACTCATGAAATGTGACAACACAAATGCAAGCCATTTGACTAATCATGCCAATGAGAGGTGGCAATTCAGTCTGGTCGTCATCACTCAAATCACACTTGCATCTCAAAGCACTGTGTAGTCAAATAATTACTATATACAGTCTCATCAGTGTCATGAGAACAAATAGTCTGGTTGCAAAGAAAAATCTGCCACAAATTGGAACAGGATTAACTTGTTCCTAAGTTTAGCAGTGTTCACAGTACTAAATGTTGGCCAGCACAGTGGGAAACTCTTTGCCTTCTTTACAAATTATTTTATTTCCTTTTGAAAATATAGAGATTTGGTTTAATCACTCCACGGATGGCAACTCCAACACTGCAACATGCAATCAGGAGGGCACTGAAATATCAATGTAGGTTAGGTGCCCACATCAAGGCTGCAAATTCAGGTCCTGTACTAGGAGAGGAAAAATTGAACTTTTGAGGGAATGTGTATATTTTATCACAGCAGAAAGTTAAATAACACAAACCTAAGAGAGAATATAAGTTATGAAGCTGGCACAAGGGGGTTATAAAAAGATATTGACAGGTTAAGATGTGACAAATAGAATATAGGATAAGAAAACGTGCAATTGTCCGTTTAGGTAGAAAAAGTACATTATGGAGGAAGGTTGCAATTTCTGAAATGCACAGGTACAGGATATCCTAGTGCATCATTGTTGAAAGGTTAGTACGCAGGTATGTCAAGTTATTTGCTATCGGGACTCTCGAAACAGAGTCACAGACATTTCCACAACTGACAATGAGATATCAGAATGGTGTGTTGCCTCCCTGGTGTCAGGGTCAAGGATATCTTGGAGAGAGGGTGCAGAATATGCTCAAAGGGGAGAGGGACCAACTGGAGGTCATTGTACACAGTGGAACTAATGACATACGGTGAGAAAAGGATGAGCTTCTGAGGACAGAAAATAGGAAAGTCAGGCAGGAAGCTAAAAGGTTAGTCCTAAAGGGTAGTGACATCTGGATTACCAGTGCCACAAGCTAGTGACAGTAGGAACAGGAGGATGAAGCACATGAATGTGTGGCTGAGGACTGGTGCAGGGGAGAAGGTTTCACATTTTTGGTGGGTGGGTGCAAGGAGATAGTCAGAGAAGAGATCAGTCTGAGACAGGAGCTGTTAGGAAAAGGAGCAAGTCAAACAGTCAGGGCAGGCAGGTACAAAGCGAAGAATGAGGTCGGACTTAAAAATTAAACTGCATTTATTTCAAAGCGAGAGGCATGGCTGATACAACAGATGGACTTAGTGCTTGTTTGGGAACAAGGGACTGGCATTACAGAAACATTCCTCAGGATGGACGGTACTGGCAGCTTAATGCACCAGGAGGGTATACATGCTACGGGAAGGATAGAAGGAGGTGGGTGAGAGAGACAATACATACAACATAGAACATTACAGCGAAGTACAGGCCCTTCGGCCCTCGATGTTGCGCCACCCTGGCATACTAATATGAAGCCCATCCCACCTACACTATTCCATGTGAATCCATATGCCTGTCCAATGACAACTTAAATGCACTTAAACTTGGTGAATCTACTACCGTTGCAGGCAAAGCATTCCATACCCTTACTCCTCTCCGAGTAAAGAAACTACCTCTGACATCTGTCTTACACCTATCTCCCCTCACTTTAAAGTTGCGCCCCCTTGTATTTGCTGTCCCCATACTTGGAAAAAGGCTCTCCCTGTCCACCCTATCTAACCCTCTGATTATCTTGTATGTCTCTATTAAGTCATCTCTCAACCTTCTTCTCTCTAACCAGAACAGCCTCAAGGTCCTCAGCCTTCCCTCGTAAGACATTCCCTCCACACCAGGCAACATCCTAGTAAACCTCCTCTGCACCCTTTCCAAAGCTTCCACATCCTTCTTATAATGAGGTGACCAGAACTGTACACAATACTCCAAGTGTGGCCGTACCAGAGCTTTGTACAGCTGCAGCATAACCTCCTGGTTCCGGAACTCAATCCCTCTATTAATAAAGGCCAAGACACTGCATGCCTTCCTAACAACCCTGTCAATCTGGGTGGCAACTTTCAGGGATCTGCGTATATAGACACCGAGGTCTCTCTGCTCATCTGCACTCCCAAGAATCTTACCATTAGCCCAGTACTTTGCATTCCGATTACTCCGGTCAAAGTGTATCACCTCACACTTGTCCACATTAAACTCCATTTGCCACCTCTCAGCCCAACTCTGCATCCTATCTATGTCTCTCTGAAACCTACTACATCCTTCATCACTATCCACAACTCCACCGACCTTAGTGTCATCCGCAAAATACTAACCCATCCTTCTAAGCCCTCATCCAGGTCATTTATAAAAATGGCGAACAGCAGTGGACCCAACACCGACCCTTGTGGTACGCCACTAATAACTGTACACCAAGATGAACATGTTACATCAACTACCACCCTCTGTCTTCTTTCTGCAAGCCAATTGTTGATTCAAACTGCTATGTCTCCCACAATCCCATTTCTCTGCATTTTGTATAATAGCCTACTGTGGGGAACCTTATTGAATGCCTTGCTGAAATCCATATACATCACATCAACCAGTTTACTCTCATCTACCTGGTTGGTCATTTTGTCAAAAAACTCAATAAGATTCGTTAGGCACAACCTACCCTTTACAAAATCATGCTGACTGCCCCTGATCAGATTATTCTTTTCTAGATGGTTATAAATCCTATCTCTTATAATCTTTTCCAACATTTTACCAACAGCTGAAGTGAGACTCACTGGTCTGTAATTACCAGGGTTGTCTCTACTACCCTTTCTGGACAAGGGAACCACATTTGCTATCCTCCAGTCCTCAGGCACTATTCCTGTAGACAATGATGATTTGAAGATCAATGCCAAAGGCTCGGCAATCTCTTCCCTAGCTTCCCAGAGGATCCTAAGATAGATCCCATCCGGCCCAGGGGACTTGTCTATTTTCACACTCTGCAGTATTTCTAATACCTCTTCCTTGTGAACCTCAATCTCTTCTAGTCTAGATGCAAGTATCTCTGGATCTTCCTCGCCAACATTTTCTATAGTGAACACTGTCGAAAAATATTTATTTAGTGCTTCCCCTATCTCCTCTGACTTCACACACAACTTCCCACTATTATCCTTGATTGGCCCTAATTTAACTCTCGTCATTCTTTTATTCCTGACATACCTATGGAAAGCCTTAGGGTTAACCCTGATCCTATCCGCCAACAACTTCTCATCTCTCCTCCTGGCTCTTCTGAGCTCTCTTTTTAAGTCTTTCCTAACTTCCTTGTAACCCTCAAGCACCCTAATTGAGTTTTCATATTTTGTTCTAACGTAAGCCTTCTTCACCAGGGATTCCACTTCCTTAGGAGCGGGAAGTGGCATTTTTGATGATTGATAACATTATAGCTGTACTTAGGGAGGATATTCCTGAAAGTACATCCAGGGAAGTTATTTGGGTGGAACCAAGAAATAAGAAAGGGATGATCACCTTATTGGGATTGTACTATAAATCCCCCCAATAATCAACAGGAAATTGAGGAACAAATGTGAAAAGAAATCTCAGTTACCTAGAAGAGTAGTAGGATGATCATGGTAGGGAATTTTAACTTTCCAAACATCGACTGGATCTGCCATCATGTTAAGGGTTTAGATGGAGAGAAATTTGTTAAATATGTGCAAGAAAGTTTTCTGATTCAGTATGTGGATGTAGCTACTAGAGAAGACTCCCCTGCTCTTCGGATGCTGCTTGACCTGAAGTGGTTTTTCCAGTGCCATACTTTATCAACTCTGAGTTCCACAATCTGTGGGTCCTCAATATCTCCAAAGTGCAAAACTTGACCTACTCTTAGGAAATAAGGCAGGACAGGTGACTGAGGTGTCAGTGGGTGAGTACTTTAGGGCCATTGGTCATAATTCTATTAGTTTCAAAATAGTGATGGAGAAGGTTAGACCGGATCTAAAAGTTAAATTTAAATTGGAGAAAGGCTCATTTTGATGGTATTAGGCAAGAACTTTCAAAAGTTGATTGGGGATGGATATTCACAGGTAAAGGGACAGCTGGGAAGTGGGAAGCCTTGAAAATGAGATAACCAGAGTCCAGAAACAGTATATTCCTGTCAGAATGAAGGGCGAAGTTGGTAAGTGTAGGGAATGCTAGATGACTAAAGAAATTGAGATTTTCGTCAAGAAAAAGAAGGAAGCATATGTTAGGTATAAACAGCAGGGATCAAGCGAATCCTGAGAAGTGTATAAAGGCAGTAGAAGTATACTTAAGAGGGAAAATAAAGAAGGCAAAAAGGGGTAAAGAGAATCCAAAGGGATTCTACAAATACATTAAGGACAAAGGGATAACTAGGGAGAGAACAGGGCTCCTAAAATATCAGCAAGGCAGTCTAAGTGTGGAGCCACAGGAAACGGGGGAGATACTAAATGAGCCTTTTGCAGTCATGCTTACAATGGAGAAGGATATGTAAGATCAAGAATGTGGGGAAATAAATAGCAATATCTTGAAAAATGTCCATATACACAGGACGAGGTGTTGAATAGCTTAAAATACATAAAGATGGATACATCCCTGGGACTTGATCGGGGATACCCAAAAGATTTGTGGGAAGCTAGAGTAAAGATTGCTGGGCCCTTTGCTGATATATTTATATCATTGATGACCACAGGTGAGGTGCCAGAAAACTGGAGGTTGGCTAACATGGTGCCACTATTTAAGAAAGGCGGTAAGGGAAATCCAGGCAACTATAGACCGGTGAACCTGACATCAGTAATAGGCAAGTTATTACAAGGGATACTGAAGAACAGGATTTACATGTATTTGGAAAGATAAGGATAGATCAGCGATAGTCAAATGGCTTTTGCATTGGACATCATGTCTCAATAACTTGACTGAGTTTTTTGAAGAAGTAATGAAGAGGACTGATAGGAAGACGACCAGAATTGCATGTAATATTCCAAAACTGGCCTAACCAATATCCTGTAAGCCGCAACATGATCTTCTATACTCAATATTCTGACCAATAAAGGAAAGCATACCAAACGCCTTCTGCACGATCCTATCTACCTGACACCAGGTTATAGTCCAACATGTTTAATTGGAAGCACACTAGTTTTCAGAGCGATGTTCCTTCATCAGGCTCCAAAAGCTAGTGTGCTTCCAATTAAACCTGTTGGACTATAACCTTGGGTCGTGTACACCCCAGTTCAACACTGGCATCTCCAAATCCTAACTACCTGCGACTCTACTTTCAAGGAGTTATGAACCTGCACTCCAAGATCTCCTTGTTCAGCAACACTCCCTAGCACCTTACCATTAAGTGTACAAGTCCTGCTAAAATTTATTTTCCCAAAATGCACCACCTCACCTTTATCTAAATTAAACTCCATCTGCCACTCCTCAGCCCATTGGCCCATTTGATCAAGATCCTGTTGTAATCTCAGGTAACTTTCGTTACTGTCCACTATACGTCCAATCTTGGTGTGATCTGCAAACTTACTAATTTTCCCTCCTATGCTCACATCCAAATCATTTACAGCACTGATCCTTGGGGCACTCCACTGGTCACAGACCTCTAGTCTGAGGAACAAACCTCCACCATGAGACCTAACCTTGATGAGCAGTCTCCTATGGGGAACCATGTTGAACACCTTCCTGAAGTCCATAGAGATCAAATCCACCGCTATGCCCTCATCAATCTTCTTTGTTACTTTTTCAAAAAGCTTAATCAAGTTTGTAAGGTCCTTGAACATTTTTCAAGCAAAGGGAGGTGGACTTGTTCAGCAAGAGTTGAAAAGATTGTCTGGACAGGTAGTAATGTGGATTGCAGGTTGTAGTCAAATTAGCTATTACCTCATTGAATATTGGAGCAGGCTTGAGTGGGGTTGAACGATAATTCCACTTATGTTTATATAAGTGACATAAAGTACTAGCTGAGGCACAAGCTGTAAAAAAGTCAGAACTATTTGCATAATCATGAAAAAAGATAATATCATCCAGGGGTTTCATCACAACTTGTCATATCATTTAAATTTCAACAATGGCTAAACAATATAGACCAAAATGTGACACAGCCAACCTTACTGTACTGTATGTAATTTAAAAAACTCAAGTTTATTGCATCAAATCTATTCAATTTCCACTATAGGCAATCAACATATTGCCTTTCAACGTATTATCTTATAACTTATACCATCGAGCCCTTTGAGACTATTCCACCAATCAGGGTTAACTCAATTCCACTTCATCCACCAAATGTCTCCACTTCCCTCTATCAAAAATCTATCAAACTCACTCTCAAATAAATTCAATGTCTGAGCTCATTACTCTGAGGAACGAGCACTTGACAGATTAACAACCATCCGAGAGAAAAATATTCTCTTCTCTTAAGAGGGGCGGCACAGTGGCACAGTGGTAAGCACTGGTGCCTCACAGTGCCAGAAACCCAGGCTCAATTCCCGCCTCGGGCAACTGTCTGTGTGGAGTTTGCACATTCTCCCAGTGTCTGCGTGGGTTTCCTCTGTGTGCTCCGGTTTCCTCCCACAGTCCAAAAATGTGCAGGTTAGGTGAATTGGCCATGCTAAATTACCCATAGTGTTAGGTGAAGGGGTAAATGTAGGGGAATGGGTCTGGGTAGGGTGCTCTTCAGAGGGTCAGTGTAGACTTGTTGGGCCATAGGGCCTGTTTCCACACTGTAAGTAATCTAATCTAATCGTAAAAGGAAGGCCTCCTATTCTTAAAACACAGTAGCCTCGTTCTAGCATTCCCAAAAGAGTAAATATTCTGCCTGTAACAAATCAGGTTTCACTAATATACACATACAATATATACAATAATAAATTATTGATTTATTACAAACCAAAACTTTATTCAATAAATCATGCAAGGCAGGTTAACACAGTTTGCAAAATGAAAATATTAAGGATTACCCCTCTAGGCATGCCCACATGTATACACACTCCAGAAAAAAGAAAACAAAATATGGATTTTGCTCTGTAGAGATTCACCGATCTTCTACAGTAACCTTTAAAGTTGCATCATTTTAAAAATGAAACTAATTACAATGAAGGGTTAAGACTGGGGATTCTTCAAGTGAAAAGAACAGGGATATGAGAGTGATTTAATTAATAACTTAGATGAGATATGATAGTGATGGCAGATTGCATGGTGTGTTGCAACCTCAGTGCTTGGGAGCTGCTGAACAGGAGAAAGTGAGGTCTGCAGATGCTGGAGATCAGAGCTGAAAATGTGTTGCTTGAAAAGCGCAGCAGGTCAGGCAGCATCCAAGGAACAGGAAATTCGACGTTTCGGGCATAAGCCCTTCATCAGGAATGAATCAGTTTCCTGATGAAGGGCTTATGCCCGAAACGTCGAATTTCCTGTTCCTTGGATGCTGCCTGACCTGCTGTGCTTTTCCAGCAACACATTTTCAGCTGCTGAACACCATGGTGATCCACAGAGAACACATCTGTAGCAAGTGTTTGCAGTTGGACCAATTTTGGATCTGAGTTGAGCTGGAATTCAAGCTGAAAGCATTGAGGCACATCAGAGAAAAGTTGCCTGGATACTTTGTTCTCAGATGAAAATGTGTTGCTGGTTAAAGCGCAGCAGGTTAGGCAGCATCCAAGGAATAGGAAATTCGACGTTTCGGGCATAAGCCCTTCATCAGGAATGAGGAGAGTGTGCCAAGCAGGCTAAGATAAAAGGTAGGGAGGAGGGACTTGGGGGAGAGGTGATGGAGATGTGATAGGTGGAAGGTGGTCAAGGTGAGGGTGATAGGCCGGAGTGGGGTGGGGGCGGAGAGGTCAGGAAGAAGATTGCAGGTTAGGAGGGCGGTGCTGAGTTGAGGGAACCGACTGAGACAAGGTGGGGGGAGGGGAAATGAGGAAACTGGAGAAATCTGAGTTCATTCCTTGTGGTTGGAGGGTTCCCAGGCGGAAGATGAGGCGCTCCTCCTCCAGCCGTCGTGTTGTTATGTTCTGCCGGTGGAGGAGTCCAAGGACCTGCATGTCCTCGGTGGAGTGGGAGGGAGAGTTAAAGTGTTGAGCCACGGGGTGGTTGGGTTGGTTGGTCCGGGCGTCCCAGAGGTGTTCTCTGAAGCGTTCCACAAGTAAGCGGCCCGTCTCCCCAATATAGAGGAGGCCACATCGGGTGCAGCGGATGCAATAGATGATGTGAGAGATAGTCATGCCTTAGATTAGATTATTCAAACTTGGTCTGTAATAAGGACAGGAAGGTGTGAATGTGGGTGATTCTGATACAGGAAACAAAGAAGCTTTTAAGGTGACTCTGCCCCTACAATTGCCCGACAATCGTGAGGTGCTTCTAAGGTGTGTGGCCAAGACTGGGAACCGCAGGAAGGTTGAAGGAATTGACCACAACACCATGGTACAGGGAGCCATTCAAGTGGAGGAGGAAATAGGAATGTTCAAATTGAGGGGACATATCCTGTTGAAAGCAGAATCCCAAGAACTGTGTTGCCTGCCTGGTGTCACGCATAAGCACATCACTTCTGGGCTGTTGGAAACCCTCAGGTAAGAGGGGCGAGATCAGTAGATGTCGCCACTTTGGAACTATCAATGTTAAAAAGGATGAAAAGAAGGGTCTGCTAAAGATTTTTGAATAAGAGTTAAACCTAAAAGCAGAACCTCCAAGAGAAAAACCTTGGAATTACGACCTGGATCACAGACAAACACGCAAAGAATAAATAAAGTCAACAAGTTAAATGTTTGGCTCAAATATCATTGTGGGAGGATTTCAGAGGATTTCAATTCATGGGGCACTGACACCAGTAGTGGGATGGAAGGCTGATCTGTGGCCTTGCTTCATTGACATACTTTTGGCCCAACCCCTTAATAATTTTGCTTCACAAAAATGTATCTACCCAAGATTTAAAATTAACAACTAATCTGGTATCAGTTTGCAGTAGAATGTTCTATACATCTACCAGCCCTTCTATGTACAAATGCTGCCTCACATCCCTCCTGAACAGTTGGGCCCAAATCTCGAAGCTATGCCCCCTAGTTCTCGAATCCCCAACCAGTGGAAATAGTTTATCTTAATCAAACCTCTCTTATCCTGTTAATATCTTGAAAATTTTGATCAGATCATCTCTTAACCTTCTAATTTCTAAAGAAAACAGACCTAATTTGTATAATTTCTCCTTTTAACATAACCCCTCCCTGGAGTCCAGGTATTACTCTTGCAAGCTTACGCTACACTCCCTCCAAGGCCAAGGCAAATATATTTTTCCTAAGGTGTGGTGCCTAAATCTGCGCACAGTACTCCAAGCAAGGTCAAACCACTATAACTTGTGCCTTATACTCCAGTCCTCGAGACATAAAGGTTATGAAACCATTAGCCTTCTTCATTATTTGCTGTACTTGTTTGTCACATTTTAAAGATCTACACACCTGAACTCCAAGTCTCTCTGGACATCCATTTTATTTAACTTCATGCCATCTAGAAAATACACTAAAACGTTCTTCCTCACTTAACTACCCAGACAAGCTTCATGTCACGTATGGTGCTGGAAATGCACAGCTGGTCAGGCAGCATATGAAGAGCAGGAGAGTCAACGGTTAGAGCATAAGCACTTCATCAAGAATAATGAAGAGCAAGATTATTCAAATGGCAAAAGATTAAGAACATTGGAGGTGCAACAAGTCGTGGGTATCTCATACAGTTGGCATGGAAAGTAAACATTCAGGTGCAGCAGGCACCTTCATAGGTGAGAGAATATGCACATAGGCACAGTGACGTCTTTCTGCAATTGTGCAGGATACCTGTAACAGTGCGTGCAGTTTTGGTCTCCTTACTTGAGAAAGGATATTCTGGCCATGGAGGAAGTACAAAGATGATTCACCAGACTGACTGCTGGGATGATGAGGTTGATATATGGGAAGAGACTGGATTGGTTAGTCTATATTCACTAGAGTTTAGAAGAATTTGGGGGAGAAATCCAACTGAAAGCTATAAAATTCTAACAGGGTTAGACAAGATAGATTCACGAAAGATGCTCTTGATGACCAGGGAGAGTCCAGAACCAGGGGTCACAATCTAAGGGAAAGGGCTAAGCCTTTTAGGAAAGAGATGAGAAAAATTTTTTCGCCCAAAGAATGGTGAGTCTGCAGAATTGTCTACCACAGGAAACTGTTCTGGTCAAAACAATATCAACACTTTTTTAAAAAAGTTTTCACAGCTTTTAGGATGAAAAGAAACAAAGGGTATGAAGAGAAAAGCAGGAACTTGATGGGCCAAATAGATGACCTGCTCTTATAATCCTATGCTTCAAAGCAAAAAGAAATGGAGCTGTTGCAGGGCAACTATTCTGGTATTGATTACCAGTCTTTCACAGGAAGGGACAGAGAATACAAGCATCATTAGAGGGCTATTCCCCTCTAATCAGTGAGCAGTCTATTTTCCTCTGGAACAATGGCAACTTTAATTTTTTTTAAAATCTGGCCTACTTTCTGACCAAGCATGAATCATTGCAGAATTGTACAGTGTTTGTTCAACTTGATACTGCCCTCAATTTCATTCGCCAAAGACAATGCATTTTTCTCAGAGAGTATTTTGGCTACGCCTGTCAGCCAGATTGGGATTAGAAAAACAAGACAGAACAAAACAACAAGGTAAAAACAAATCCAGAGAGAAAGCAGTAAAATACTCAAAAGACAAAGGAGGCATCTGAATATAGCTGAAATGAAAACAAGAAGGAAGAGGCATGTTCACTAACACGCTTACTAATTTTTATAAATGCATCATAGAAAGCATCCTTTCTGGATGCATCACAGTTTAGTATTGCAATTGCTCTTTCCAAGATCACAAGAAACTAGAGACAGTTGTGAACACAGCCCAGTCCTTTTTTATTATTCATTCACGAGATGCAGGTGTTGCTGGCTAGGCCAGCATTTATTGACCATCGCTAATTGCCTAGAGGGTAGTTAAGAGTCAACCATATTGCTGTGGGTCTGAAGTCACATTAGGCCAGACCAGATAAGAATGGCAGTTTCCTTCCCTGAAGGACATTAATGAATCAGACTAGTTTTTTCAGCAATCGAGAATTAATCCATGGTCATCATTAGATTGTTATCATCCAGATATTTATTCCCATGGCAGGATTCGAACCTTTGTCCCCAGAACAAAGGTCTCTTGACTAACAGCAAGTGAGGACCACAGATGCTGGAGGTCAGAGTCAAAAAGTGTGGCGTTGGGAAAGCACAGCCAATCAGGCAGCAACAAAACACAAGAGTCGACACTTCAAGCATAAGCTCTTCATTGGGAATGCTGGAGGTGGCCCAAAGGTTGAGAGATAAAGGAGAGGGAGGTGGGGCCAGGGGAAAGGTAGCTAGGAATGCAGTAGGTAGGTGAAGATGGGGCAGGGGTGGGGACAGTGATGGCAATAAGTCACAGTAGATAGTGGGAAGGAAGATGGACAGGTAGGACAGTGCCAAGTTGGAGGGTTTGACCTGGGATAATGTGGGGGGAGGGGAGATGAAGAAACTCGAGAAATCGACATTGATTCAGTGTGGTTGGAGGGTCCCAAAGTGGAAGATGAGGTGTTCTTCCTCCAATCGTCGGGTGGCTGGGATTCGGAGGCTCAGGACTTGTATGTCCTTGATGGAGTGAGAGGGGGAATTGAAGTGGTCAGCCACAGGACAGTGGGATTGTTTAGGGCATCTATCTAGTGATGTTCTCTGAAACCACTTCAACTCCCTATCCCCCTCCCACTCCGCCAAAGACATGCAAGTCCTGAGCCACCTCCACCTCCAAATCCTAGCTACCCATCGCCTAGTGATCATGAGAAAGTAGAAGCAGATTCAACCAGTAAGTGCACTGAGTGCTGATTGCTGGAACGTGTACAGAGCATGCATATGTTCCACTATCAACAGGGTATTATAAACTATTACAAGCACTTAAGCTGATAAAATGCTTGGCACAATATGCATCACCAAAATACCCAGATTGCTAATAATCCTGCAGTACAAAAAATCCTTTATGCCTTTGAGTACAACGCAAAGAGATCAGAGACAGTTTCAGCCCAGATATGCACACCGAATAGCATGCAAATTCAAACAGTGCAACTTATTAAGTCGACACTTTGAAACAGAATACCTGCATTTTGTATTTGGTGTAGACACAATGGCATTTTGAATTACTTGAGGTCAGTAAGTAACCACAAATGAAACACTGAACCAGAATTAGGTAATGCTGTGCTTTAACCAAGAAGAATCATGAAATCCACCATATTATTCATTGATACTCATTATTTTATCCTGGCTCAATATTCATATACATTCTCAAGTTCCCTCCAATAACTACCATGATGGTATTCTTTGATTTGATATCTCCTGTTTTGAAGTGAATCTTCAAAACTGTGTTCATGAATTTGCAGTATAACAGTGAGGGCCAAACATACATTTAACCAAATTAAAAGTTTGTTATAGCCAAAGTACAGAAATACTTCATACCACATATTTCATTGTGTCGTGATTTTCTAAATATTTGAATTGAATCAGCCAGCACTACATTTTTAAAATGTAATTCTTGTACATAAAATCACTTACATAAGACATGATCTATATTTTATTAAAAGAAATACATTTTTACATTGAACTGTATGGACTAAATATGCAAGTAGCTCACAGATTTTAGCGATATCAAACTTACCCACATTAACTCATGAGTAACACTTTAATGAGGAGATATCTGGCACAATATTAAAAGCCTTAAAATGTATAAAATATGAACACTATTTTGTAATTATTTGTACAAGACATAGCACTGAGGCAAAATGAAGAGCCATTTCCCCACCTCTGCCTCTATGTCCTGTACAAATAACACATCAGCATAAATTATATTGATTGTCAAATCACAGCAAGTCACAACATGAATTATGCAGACACAAAACATTCTTACTTATCCAAGCTAAAGTTGAAAATGAACACAATTCAATATTTTTTTAAAAATTCAAAGTAGACATTTCAATAACCTACAGATCATGCCCCAAACTCTTTAGCAGCTGCCTTCGCCAAGACATGGTTTGCGAAGCATTCACTGTTCACAACTGTTTGATTGACAGTAGTAAAATAATGATCCCAAATCAAAGTTTTTCTCTTGTGAGCTATTCAAAGAAAAGTAAAGCTTTTGAAGGCAAATTCTTGAGTTTGTACATTGCATAACAACTGCACTTGGTGTGCATCCCAATCGGCAACCATGGGCAACCTTTGCCCACATTCTAAGCTCTGGAATGCCATCCTCAAATCTCTCCTCCTCATATTCCTCCTTTAGGACTTATCTTAAAACCTATCACTTAGACCAACCTTTTGGTCACCAATCCTACAATTGCCTTATGTGGCTTGGTGTAAAAGTTTGCTTGATGACTTTGCTGTGAAGCACCACATTACTTCATTAAATGCAAGTTGCTGTGAGGTCAAATTTCTTCGTTGAAGCTAATGAGAATTTCCAATGCTCAGTACTGTATATTTAAGCTTTCCCTTCATGAAGTTAAACTTTTAATGCGACTTTCACAAAGTCTGCCCTTGAATCCTCTATTTTATTCAGCTCCTATGTTATTAGTTCCAGCAACACACCCCGCAACAAAAGCAAACAAATTCTATGATCCATATTTAGGGACCAATATGCTTGGTGTTTAAAAATTATGAAAAGGTTCAATCGGAAAGATAAAGAGAAACCAGTTCCTATGATTTGAAAGTCAAGAATAAGAAGAAACCAAGCTTAAATGATATCAAGGTTTTTCAGTTGTGCTATCAGGAAGACCTTCTTCACACAAAAATGGAGTAGATCTCACACTCTCCTACCCCAAAAAAGATACTGAAGTCTGGTGATTCAATAAATTCAAAACTGAGATTAAGAGATTTTTGTGAACAATATTAAAGAATTGTGTTGTGTTGTTATTAGTTAAAATACAGATTTGACACAATTTAATTGAAACTGGAATCAGCTCCAAGGGCTGAATGTTCCAACATTGTTATGTTTCATGACTCACATTGGCAAATTGCTCATAAAACTTTTATCCAAAAAGTTCAAAAAATTAAGATGGCTGAACTGTCCCTGGAACACCACTACAGATCAAAAGAACTGCAGAGCATAAGCCTATCACTAGTTGTCATTTGGTTCAGCTGAGACTGCAATTTAACTGAGGCAAACAGAGGAGAAAAAAATCCCTGCCCAGAATTACACATGACTCTGGATAACTAAAAACCGAATTACACAACCACTCAGCTGGCAACCCCTATTTCTCCTCTGGAGAAATAATCTAACAAATGCTATGAAAAAAAGCTAACCAAAGCCTCATTTACTTAAATTTTATACATGGTAAAGTAAAAAGTTACTGTCAACACATTCAGCATTGCATATTCTGAATATTAAGTCTCACAATGGAAGTTGATCAACTCATGAAAATATAAGTGAGAGGAATATAAGATTTAGAAGGAGTAGGCAATTCTTGGGTCTGCTGCACCATTCAATGTGATCATGATTGATCTCATCTTGACCGCAAAGCCTCTTTCCTGCCTGATATTTAAGCACTCTGTTTGATGTTGCAAGTCAATTTCTAAAAAAACTGACATGAGACAGAATTCAGAAAAGACTACCTAAAGGCAATTTTATATAGCAGTCAGGATTCTAGAAGATCAGTGCTCAAGCAAAGCCAACAACAATCATATATTGTACTCCCTTTAATAAACCAGTCATTCATGAAACAACTGGGCACATATTCTGCAGTGACTTGCAGTCACCTGAAGAGGAGCAGGTTACGAAAGCTCTCAGAGGTGCAATTTATCTCATTTATCTCGTACTAGCTCTGAACAACTGCAATTCATACACCACTGATATGAATAACTGAAATTTCTTTATTACAAAAGATTGAGAAGTTACATAATTAAATCTTTAAAACAATTATGAACGTTACTGATGACACAGCTAGTCACAGAAAATGACAAAACTAACAGCCATCTTCCCTCACAAAAGCATTTGATGATTCATCAACTAACCTCTAAACTGTATGGACAGACATTGGAAATTATAACTAATAAAGATCATAAGTCATCAAGGCTAGGCAGGAAAGGGAAGCTGAAGCCACAAACACTCAGCCATGATATGTCAAATGGCACAGCAAGTTTGAAGGATTGAAAAGACTGGTCCTCGTCCTAATTCATTTGCCCATACTAAGAA
This sequence comes from Hemiscyllium ocellatum, assembly GCF_020745735.1. NCBI lineage: Eukaryota > Metazoa > Chordata > Chondrichthyes > Orectolobiformes > Hemiscylliidae > Hemiscyllium > Hemiscyllium ocellatum. The sequence goes on from NC_083405.1 coordinate 112,551,522, forward strand.
TGAGGGGATCAGTTTGCTCAGATGGCAAGCTGGCTGGTTTGTGATGATCACCAGCTGAGGTTACCAGAAAGGACTCTCCTCAACCTTTCAACTTGCCTGAGAGGTAGTGACCTCAGCAGCCCTGTAGGACTACGGACCCTTTATTAAAAACAAAGATGATCATATTTCATGTGTAAGATGACAAATAATTTGCAGGTGGGAATATAGGTGAATGCCTTATGGATGGAGATGGTTATAGCTGATAAATTGGGTTAAAATGTCAGTCTCAATTACTCTTCAAAGCTAAAAACACAGAAGCAACATACGTATTTTCTGAATATACTGAAGGGCTTATGCCCGAAACATGACCTCTCCTGCTCCTTGGATGCTGCTTGGTCTGCTGTGCTTTTCCAGCACCACAATTTCTGACTGATTAGATTACTTACAGTGTGGAAACAGGCCCTTCAGCCCAACAAGTCCACACCGACCCGCCGAAGCGCAACCCACCCATACCCCTACATTTACCCCTTACCTAACACTACGGGCAATTTAGCATGGCCAATTCACCTGACCCGCACATCTTTGGACTGTGGGAGGAAACCGGAGCACCCGGAGGAAACCCACGCAGACACGGGGAGAACGTGCAAATTCCACACAGTCAGTCGCCTGAGTCGGGAATTGAACCCGGGTCTCAGGCGCTGTGAGGCAGCAGTGCTAACCACTGTGCCACCGTGCCGCCCACATCTCTCTAGCATGTACAGTCTTCATTTTATCCTATCTTTTATCTGTGTTTAACAGCTGGACAATTAATGGCTCGGATATCCTTAAAACTAGTCACATGGTGCTGATAACAACCAATTACAGTGCTGCTATGCTGCTCAGGGCATGACATTTGCATGGTGACCAAACTAGCATTGTGTGAGTGGATACAGCAATGTGGAATGGCAAACTGGAGAGGGTGAACAAGAAGACGGATAACAGGCCAAATCAAATGGTATACCACCAACAACTGCAAGGAATATCTCTCTGCACGAGCCAGCGAAAAGCAATGTCACTCTTTCTGAGGCACTTGGTCTGAAGTGGCAAGAACTTAGTAAAGCAGCTTGTCTAATGTGGGGGGAACATAAGAGCTGGGCTCTCATTCACGATGGGCACATTGGGGCACTATAGGAAACGCTGGGATCTAGAGGGAACAGGCAGATCTGATGCTCCAAGAGTCGACTCTCCCTCACAAACATGAGAACGCGTGAACGTGGGAGGTGGGGGGGCTCGAAAACCGTAAAAGTGGGCTGAAGCCGAGTGCCCCACACGACGTCGCCCGGTCAAAGCAGCAGCTGCCCTCGGGTGGGGGAGAGCCCCGAGGGAGCTGGCTCCAGCCCGTCCACCCGGACCCGCCTCATTGAAGCGCTCTCCCGCTGCCAAGGCGGCTCCCTTTGTCGGACACTCCACTCGCCGGCGCCACTTATCATCTGTACATTCTCTCTCTTTTCCAAACACTCACCTCCCTTCAGAACGACATCCTGCAAACTCATCCGGGCTCTGTCACTGCGGAAAGGTGAAAGGTCAACCCCGCTCCTCGAGCGGGGGGGGGGACACCGCGCACGCGCGGCAGCTGCAGCCCTCAAGACTGGAGCCCGCGTGCGCATGCTCTTTTCATCAGCCCTGCTTCCCCCTGGCAGGACATGTCCATTTGCACCTCTGGCTGATGCCCTGTGGTGGTGTAGTGGTGATGCCACCAACTCTGGAGTCGGAGGCGTGAATTCAACGTCCCACCTGCTCTGAAGGTGTGGTGCAACATGCATGTCTGAACAGATTCATTATGAAAAATCATGTACAGTAGAGCCTCGACATACAGACGACCCTGTTCATGATCAAATTGGTTTACGAACAGGATTGTAACTAAAATTTTGCTTCAAAGTACGTACGAAATTCAAGGTATGACCAAAGGTACGAACGCAAAAAGCCAGTGGTTTCATTGTCATTGTTCTGCTTTTCTACGCGCGCTTTGAATGCAAAAGCTCTTGGGCCCCATGTGGTCTCATTCAGTTCGTCTTTGGCGAGCGCTGTGAACATCCAAGCATTCTTATACTTTTTTTGTTTTTTGCATTAAATTAGCCCTCATTATGGCTCCCAAGAAAGTGAAAAGTGGTAGTGTTAGTGGTGTTACGAAGCCTAAACATATTACTGTAGAAACGGAGAAGGAAATAATAGCTAAATACAAGAATGGTGCTCGCGTATCTGATCTCGCAATGCAATATGACATGATGAAATCGACTATCTAGAACATAGAACATAGAAAAATACAGCGCAGTACAGGCCCTTCGGCCCTCGATGTTGCGCCGACCGAAGCCTACGTAACCTACACTAGCCCAATAACCTCCATATGCTTATCCAATGCCCGCTTGAATGACCATAAAGAGGGAGAGTCCACCACTGATACTGGCAGGGCATTCCATGAACTCACAACTCGCTGAGTAAAGAATCTACCCCTAACATCTGTCCTATACCAACCTCCCCTTAATTTAAAGCTGTGTCCCCTAGTAACAGCTGACTCCATACGCAGAAAAAGGTTCTCACTGTCAACCCTATCTAAACCCCTAATCATCTTGTACACCTCTATCAAATCTCCCCAAGCCTTCTTTTCTCCAATGAGAACAGCCCCAATTGCCTCAGCCTTTCCTCATACGATCTTCCTACCATGCCAGGCAACATCCTGGTAAACCTCCTCTGCACCCGTTCCAGTGCCTCCACATCCTTCCTATAGTATGGCGACCAAAACCGCACACAATATTCCAGATGAGGCCGCACCAGAGTCTTATACAACTGCAACATGACCTCAGGACTCCGGAACTCAATTCCTCTACCAATAAAGCCCAGTGCGCCATATGCCTTCTTCACTGCACAATTTACCTGGGTGGCAACTTTCAGAGATCTGTGTACATGGACACCAAGATCCCTCTGCTCATCCACACTACCAAGTAGCCTACCATTAGCCCAGTAATCCATCTTCTTGTTACTCCTACCAAAGTGAATGACTTCACACTTAGCTACATTAAACTCCATTTGCCACCTTTCTGCCCAGCTCTTCAACTTATCTATATCCCGCTGTAACCTGCCACATCCTTCTTCGCTGTCCACAACTCCACCGACTTTCGTATCATCCGCAAACTTGCTCACCCAGCCTTCAAGCCCCTCCTCCAGGTCATTTATAAAAATGACAAACAGCAATGGTCCCAAAACAGATCCTTGTGGAACATCATTAGTAACTGCACTCCAAGATGAACCTTTACCATCAACTACTACCCTCTGTCTCCTTCCAGCCAGCTATCCTAAAGAACAAAGAGGCACTAAAGGCAGCTGTCATGGCTAAAGGAGTGATTATTTTAACGAAGCAAAGGCCTAGATTGTTAGACGAGGTTGAAAAATTATTATTAGTTTGGATAAATCAAAAAAAGCTTGCTGGAGATAGTGTTAACGAGACTATAATCTGCTAGAAGGCTCTACACAAACACCGTGGTTTGTTGGCGACACCGCCAAGTACAAGTACTGCTAGCGTTGAAGAATTTAAAGCCAGCAGAGGCTGGTTTGATAAATTTCGTCGAAGAACTGGAATCCATAATGTAATAAGGCATGGAGAAGCGGCTAGTTCAGACAAAAAGGCAGCAGAGGACTTTGTGAAGGAATTCAATAAGTTTGTCGAAGATGAAGGTTATGTCTCACATCAAGTTTTTAACTGTGATGAAACTGGACTTTTCTGGAAAAAAATGCCCAAAAAGACCTACATAACCCAAGAGGAGAAGGTACTACCGGGCCACAAATCAATGAAGGACAGGTTAACGCTTTTATTGTGCATGAATGCAAGTGGGGATTGCAAGATTAAGCCTCTATTAGTCGACCACTCTGAAAATCCTTGCATTTTTAAACATAATAATGTATTGAAGGCTAAACTCCCGGTAATGTGGGGGGCGAACAGCAAGGCTTGGGTCATGCAAATGATTTTTATGGAATGGTTGACGGAAGTGTTTGCACCAGCTGTGAAGGAATATCTTGAAACAAATAATTTGCCACTTAAGTGTCTTCTAGTAATGGACAATGCTCCTGCCCATCCTCTAAATTTGGAAGAAGACTTGGACGTTGAATACGACTTCATAAAAGTAAAGTTCCTTCCTCCCAACACCACTCCTGTCATCCAACCCATGGACCAGAATGTCATTGCAAATTTCAAAAAATTATATACGAAGGCTCTGTTCGCCAGGTGTTTCCAGGTCACCAACGACACAGATTTGACCCTTGGTCAGTACTGGAAGGACCACTTCATTATCGGCCACTGCATAAGCCTTATTGAGAAGGCATGGAACGCGGTCTCTTTCCGTACGTTGCAGTCGGCCTGGAGGAAACTTTGGCCAGCTTGAGGGTTTTGAGGAGGAGACATCAGTAAATGTAGTGAATGAGATTGTGACCCTGGGCCAAAATATGGGCTTGGAGGTCGAGGAGGATGATGTGATGGAGCTGGTGGAGGACCACAGACAAGAAATCAGCACAGAAGATCTTGTTGAATTGCAACAGGAGCAGGTGAAGGTTATCCAGCAGGAGCATTCTGGAGAGGAGGAAGAAGAGAGGGAAGGTGTATCAAGTGTTCAAATCAAAGACATTTGTAGCAAATGGAGTGAAGTGCAGGCTTTTGTTGAGAGGCATCACCCTAACAAAACCATGACCAACAGAGCAGTGAACATTTTAAATGACAGTGTGATATCTCATATCTCATTTTCGGAAAATTCTGCAACAAAGAAAAAGACAAGTTTCTCCGGATCGTTTTCTTGTGGCATCACCAACCTCCAAGAGACAAAAATTAGAAAAGACTCAGGAAATATCCGAACAATGGGAAAATTGATTCAATTCGCAAACTGGGTCCCGGAACGGATTACGTTCGTAAGTCGAGGCACTACTGTATTTGTTTTCACTGTACACATCCATTATAATGGGTTTTATTTGTTTAAAAAAATAAAGAAATGCATGCTTTAGTGAGGATTTAATTTAAGTTTGCAAGCTAAGGGGACGCAATGGCAATAGTCATCATCGGAAGAGCCTCACAGACAAGGATGACTCTCCACTCTCAGGGTGAGACCATTGATGGTTGTACAGACTGATGCGGCTACCAAAGGCTTTGTTACACTTGGTTCTGGATTAGAGGTGCTGGAAGAGCACAGCAGTCCAGGCAGCATCCGAGGAGTAGTAAAATCTGAATGCCTGAACTGCTGTGCTCTTCCAGCATCTCTAATCCAGAATCTGATTTCCAGCATCTGCAGTCATTTTTTTTACCTTTGTTACACTTAGGGCAGGTGGTGGTCACGGGAAGGGGTGGCTGGGGCATTGACGTGCCAGCTCTTTCCTCTCACCATTTTCGCCTGGCTTCCATTTTTTTCCAGACAGCAAGTCTCCAGGTGCTCGACACCTTCCCAGATGCTGCTCCTCCACTTCGGACAGGGTTGGACCTGGGATTCCCAGGTGTCTGTGAGAACGCTGCACTTTGCCAGTGAGCCTTGAGGGTATCACTGACATGCTACCTCTGCCCACCTGGGGTTTGCCTGTTGTTTCCAAGCTGGGGGTAGAGCATCTGCTTGGCGACTCTCTTGTTAGTCATGCAGATGACATGTCCAGCCCGGCACAGCCAATTAAGAGGAGTCAGTGGCTCTGCTATCCCATTCCCACCTCAGTTGAAGCAAACGCTCAGAAACACAGTATAGTTTTATCTCCTTCATCTTTATTCCAGGCCCCGGAGGGAGAGAGAACGATCGTCTATGTGCACAGAGATATGGGTTCTCGGTCTTCTCTTAAACAGCAGATTCATCAGGAATTATATCATCACTTACAGGGAGGAGCTTCCACATCAGGCAACATCTATATTGATTGGATGACCATTACATTCAGCAAGCATCAACAGTAAAGATTAAGTCATCTGGCATAAAACTGAATGTTCTTAACCTTGTTAACTGGCTTTACATAATGAATGCTTTTTTATTTCATTACCGTTGCCTCCAGCACCTCATTGTTTACTGCATGTTCTTATCTGATCCAAGTCATGCTAGCTGAGCCTTTTGTCAAGCAACCATAAGCTTAACTCTTTCCCTACCTGTTCATACCTTATACACTTTCTCATTCTCTCCTTTTATCATTTCACGATAACCACCTAGATGGCACCACCAGATTTTATAAGACTCTGACAGCCAGTATTTAAGCAAGTTATTGACACTGCATGCAATGATTTTACATAACAGCAAAAATTACTAGTCTGTTACAGTAATTAGAACTTGAAAAATCCTCCCCTGTGGAAAAAAATCACCAGTAATGTTTGTAAATCCATAGTCCTTAGTGACCACTCCATCCCCTCCAAGTCAAGTAGAAACAAGCCAGTTTCTACAATCTCCATCAGTAAAGTACAACTTGAAAACAAAATTCAGTCTGTTCTTGCATCATTCCTTGGAGAAATCTGAATTTTTGGGGAAGGGCAGTGAAATACTTAAAGCTGACAAGAGTTCAATTCTTCTGGAGATGCTTCAGATGGAGGACACCAACGCATCTGAGTGTGCAGTGCAACAGCTGCAGCTGCAGACTAGGTGAATGCAGCATTCTTCGCTGCATCTGTTCCCGCTCTGCTGTTAAATGTAACAAAGCCAACTGGCTGTTGTAATGTTAGCTTGGTCAGTGAACCATCATATCCCTTAAATGATCGAAAGACAAGGTAAAGCTCACGTGGTCTAATGTCCATAGGAAGGCCACTGACAAAAAGCTTACCGACCTCCTCTTCAATCTTGTTAGCTTCTTCACCTTTTGTGCTCATGACTGGGGAGCTGATTGAATTCGTTGGATCAGGTTGTGGAGAGGTGTATACATTCCATAACCTGTGAATGGAGAAACTCGAGAGAAGATGTTAGCTGCTGAAAGTATCTTTGCATTTTCTCTCTCGTTCCTTCCTTGCTAAGGTGGTTATCAGTATGAAGACAGTCACACATTTAACTACACTAAATTGTTAGCAAGTTTTGAAAAGATTCATAGCTCAGGTTGAGATTCTGGATGTAGGTTTGCTCGCTGAGCTGGAAGGTTTGTTTTCAGATGTTTCGTCACCATACTAGGTAACATCATCAGTGAGCCTTCGGATGAAGCACTGGTTACATGGCCAGCTTTCTATTTATTTGTTTAGGTTACCTTGGGTTAATGATGTTAATGGCTGTGGTGGCATCATTTCCTGTGGTGATGTCATTTCCTGTCCTTTTTCTCATGGGGCACTAAATGGGATCCAAGTCAATGTGTTTGTTGATAGAGTTCCACTTGGAAAGCCATGTTTCTAGAAATTCTCCTGCCTGTCTCTGTTTGGCTTTTCCTAGGACGGATGTGTTGGCCCATTCGAAGTGTTTCCTTCCTCATCTGTATTTGAGGATACTAGTGAAAGAGGGTCATGTCTTTTTGTGGCTACTTGATGTTCATGTATCCTGGTGGCTCACTGATAATGTTACTGATAATAGTATGGTGATGAAACGTCTGAAAACAAATCTTCCAGCTCAGCGAGCAAACCTACACTCTCACTAAATTGTGTCTGCCTATTTCAACATTCTTTGAATTCTTGAAGTCTGTTACTCTGTTCACTATTTATGACATTATCAAGTTTTATACATTCCATAAACTCCTAAACTGTACTGCCTAAACAATGCAGTCAATTATAAACAACAATCAGTGGTCCCAAAATCAAATTCTCGGCTGACCCCATTCAGATTATTCAAAATTATTTTCCTGTAAAAAAATTGATACTTGGCTAATGTGAAAGCTTTCAAAAAAAGTATTTCAAAAGTCTGGAACAGCAAGTAAACAATATGGAAAATAAAGAACATGAAGGCATGGGAAGGGTTAAAGCATGAAGACCACTGGCAATCTGTGTTCTGTGGAAGGCAGGATGGGATAAGAATAATGGAATGCTCTTACACCAATTAGCAGAATAAGGTTAAGGCTGAAAGGTCATGATGGTGGGATGAGATCACACAAGTAATAAAGCAAGTTTCTCTGTTAAGTGTTATTATGACAGGATTGGGACCATAAATATTTGGGACATGACATTATCGAATTAATAGTTAGTAGAGTCAGCTTGAGACAGGAGACTATTGTAATAGATGGAATAGTTAAATATCTATCATGACAGGTTAGTCTGGAATAGAAGATCACTGTAGCAGAGTTAACAATAAATATCTAACCATGACATTAGAATAACATTAAATAGAATGTACAATTAAAGAGATAATGGGAACTAACATCGATGGTTTATTGTGTAGCTAGATGAGGTACTTTGATTAATACAGTTGGACATGCTAATAAGCTAACAGAAACATGATCAAAAAAGATATAGTAATCCACAGACCCTGAGGTTCGTGGGCATTTGAGAATCTGCTTTCTTAGTGTCACGGTTTTTTGTTTGCAAATAAAAGACTTACTTCTTGAGGAACTCTCTGCATCTCCTGGTGATTCTCTATATTTTCTCTACAACAACAACAAAAATGTTTCCTGCGCTTTACCAATTGAAGAGGCAGTTTCAGTTCAGATTTAAATCTAAAATATTTGTGGGAAGCAAATGCTGAATATTTTAAAAAATATTCTCGAAATGAAATTTCCCAAATAAACAGAATACAGTGGCAACTTTGACAGAGATCAACATCCTTTGAATTTGCAATATGAAGGGGGCCAATGAAGTCTTCACAATAATGAACAGAACTGAAACAGCTCAGCCACAAGTTCTAATATTCTCTAAAATCTTAACAAAACATCAAAATTAAAAATGCACTCTTCTTTTTGTGAACACTCTGTATTACAAACACAGCAACAAAGATATTATAATACAGTACTCTCATCTGGTTAAAGCATGACCACTGACCCAATTGTTTTTTTTAAAAACAGGCATTGTAGAATTTCAAACAAATTAGGGGCTCAAGGCACTCAATCAATTTCTTTTAAAAAGGATATAATGTTGTACAATTTCAACGTAAAAACAAAATCTGCCCCATTACATAGCCCACAAAACACATTGAATTGAGATCCTGATTTAAACAAGGCAAAACAGTTACTTAAAAGCATTTTAAGGACCAGTATCTTAACAAACCAAAATTTATAAACATCCAACACTCTCAGCATGGCACAATTTACATTGAAACTTTTCTTTTGTCAACCCAAGTATTAGTACGACCTTAATTTCAGCATTTCTCATTTTATTTAATTTTTTCCATCCTCTGACTAAAATTACACTTGGAAGAGGAGAAAGCCCTCGTAGTGGATCACATGGCGCAGCAATCCAAGCCACTCTCTCCCCCCAGAAGAAAGACTCACAGAGCCTCAAATTTCACCACTAGGGACTTTGATCCTTTTTTCGCTTTACTCTTCACAGGGGCTCGAAACCCAATTAAATACAGAGGACTCAAATCTCAATTAAACACAGAGGACTCAAATCTCTCTTAAACACAGAGGACTAGAATCTCACATAAATATATAGAACTCGAGCCCCAATATAGTACAAGGACCCGAACCTCAATTAAACCCAGGGGACTCTAACCCCAATACAGTGCAGAGAACTTGAACCTCAATAAAACCAAGAGGACCCAAACCCCATTTCAGCGAAACTGTGTCTCTCAACTGAACTAATTACTGTTCAAGGAATACATAGAATAGAGAGTGATCGAGAGAGGGAACCATTTCCGACACACAGGAATAGCGAGGGGGACCAAGGTTTAAAATCTTATCGTGTGGGCCTGTCTATCTTGAGACACCAATGCTCCGGGTGATCACTGACACCGTTCAATCGTAAGTATTTGTTTGGATCCTGCTGACTACGCCAATATTGTCATCCCATTCCCACCTCAGTCGAAGCAAAATGCTCAGACACACAGCATGGTTTTACCTCCTTCATCTTCATTCCAGGCTCTAGACAGAGAGAGAATGATCACCCATGTGCACAGAGACACGAGTTCTCACTCTTCTCTTGAACAGCAGACTTTTCAGGAATTATATAATCACTTACAGGGATCTGCCTCCATATAAGGCAACATCTATATTGATTGGGTGACCATTACAATTAGCTAGCATTAACAGTAAAAATTAAGCCAACTGGCATGATACAATGAATGCTTTTCACCTTGTTAACTGGCTTTACATAATTAATGTTTTTCACCTCATTAACCCACTACCCATGCCTCCAGCACCTCATTGTTTACTGCAAGTTCTTATCTGATCCAAGTTATGCTAGCTGAACCTTTTTGTCAAGCAAGCCTAAACTTAACTCTTTCCCTACCTGCTCATACCTTATACACTTTCTCACCTCGATGCTGGGGCTGTTGGCCTGAGCGAGCACTCTGGGTTTGCATCTTTCCTCTCAGCAGATTTGCAGGATCTTGCACAGGCAGCGTTGGTGGTACTGCTCCAGTGCCTTGAGGCAAGAGTAATGCCATTTGAGTCCTGGATTTGAATCCTACCATAGTAGATGATGAAATTCGAATTCAATAAAAATCTGGAATTTAAAAATCACTGGAGTCATGGCAACCATATAACCATTGTTGATGGGCATCAACAAAAACCCATCAGGTCTTTTATCTGGCCATCCTTATCTGATGTGGCTGATGTGGGACTTCTGCAATATTGCTGACTCTTAACTTGGGGATAGACAGTAAATGCTGGCCCAGTCAGCAAAGCCCACATCCCATGACCAAATAAAATTTATTGGGATTTGTGTGCCTTCTATAATTTATTGCTCACCCATACTTACTCTTGAGAATGTGGCAGTGAGCTTTCTTCTTGCACTGTTACTGTCCATGATGTTGATCACTGAAATCATGCCTGCCGAACCTCATTGCAGGACATGCTGGTGCACCACAAGAACGAGATTGGTCAGACTGGAGAAGCCTTTCTTAATCTCTGCATCCTCACCATCTTTGTGAAAAACGTGGTCCAACTGGCAGGTGAGGAATAACACTAGGCCTGTGCCAATTGAAAGATCAGAATAGCAGAGGTCAGTGGGCATCATTGTCTGCATTTCTCAGATGTTAATCCGCTCTTACACATTCCTGTATACAAGAGTTTGTGCATCTTCACTGTGGGATCATGTTTGTTAGGACATGGCAGTGAACCCTTCTGCTAATTAAACCAAACACCCAGAAAAACTCACCTCGCTCCATAATCTGTTAAATTATGAGTGACGGAGAGCTCCCCAATTCCATTATTTAATGAAAAATAATATCAATTTCTTCTTTAACTCCAGAAGTGAACATGAAACAATGACAATTCACAACTCTAAGGCCCCCTTTATCTAACTGTTTGTTATCTGCCTCCAAGCCTATAACAATATACTGTTCTAATAAAAATCCATGTTAATATTACATCAACCTAATTTCAAGACCACACAATGGTTGTCCTCTCTGGTGTCCTTCTTCTTTTGGCTGAAAATCTCCCTATGTCATCTTCTGTCTTTTATTTCAATTATGTTTCATATGAAAAAAGGTATCTTTGATAGAGGGCTTTGAATGGCAGTCTTTCTTAATGGCAGCTCCTCTCTGTCTGACTTTCAAAATGCCAGTTTTTTTAATACCCCAAACTATGGATCGTCTCATTGGTTCAAGGTTGGCAAAAATAATAAATTCAAACTCGATTGGGTTTTACTATCCTGGAGCACAATTTAAACTGATTGGCTAAATTTGAATTGTCAGAACAGCAACCAACTCAGGTATGTATTTCACAGCCAAATGTTACATATTTTCAATTGTCCAGTACACTCTGAGACTGCTAGCTATTCATATGACAGGTGCTTGTAAGCTCTCAGTCGAAAACAGCATTCACTCTCTCTTAAAGATACAGTACATGCCTTTAACTTCATTACATCTCCCCCTAAGCAAAAAACCATCATATTGAAAAGATGGCTTCATTTTTCTTCTAATTCTTAACCCCAGTACAATGAAGTACAAAGGATATTAATCTAAGTTCATATTAATTTCTGCACAGATATATATAACATTGGTGATTCCAACCTTGGGCGATTGTCTGTGTAGAGTTTGCACATTCTCCCTGTGTTTGCGTGGGTTTCCTCCGGTTTCCTCCCACAGTCCAAAGATGTGCAGTTCAGGTGAATTGGCCATGCTAAATCGCCCATAGTGTTCAGGGGTATGTAGGTTAGATGCATTAGTCAGGGATAAATGTGAGACAATAGGGTAGGGGTATGGGTCTGGATGGGTTACTCTGCGGAGGGCCTTGTTGGGCCGGTGCCTGTTTCCACACTGTAGGGATTCTAAAAAAAACATCCATGATAACGCATTTGCTATCACATTTTTACAACTTGCAACATGTAGAATTTGTAAATCAAAAGTCTATAACTTTAGACTCCAATGAAATAGTGTCATATTCTTGTGTTTAAATCGATCCAAGCATGTAAGAAGATTGTGATCTGTGTACACAACTTTCTCCGGCACATTGTTCATCACATAAACATTGAAATATTGTAAGGCCAGTACCAAACTCAATAATTCCTTTTCGATAATGGAGTATTTTCTCTGGTGGGTGTTGAGTTTCTTTGAAAAATTGCCAACTGGCCATTCAATTTTATCATCATCTTGCTGTAGCAGTTTAGCTCCAACTCCTATATCACCAACATCAATTGCAACTTTGAAGGGTTTCAAAAAATCTGATGTAGCTAAAGCTGGCATGGTGGTTAATATTGCTTTTAAATTGTCAAAGGCCTCCTGGCATTGTTCTGTCCACTGAAATTTTGTGTTCTTCTTCAGTAAATCTGTTCGTGGTGAAACTACACTGCTAAAGTTTGAAACAAACTTCTGGCAGAATACTCTTAGTCCCAAAAATGGAAGCATCTCTTTCTTTAAGATTGGTCGTGGAAATTCCTTGATGGCCTTCGTCTTGGTGTTCCTTGGGGTTAACCTCCCATGACCAATGTTATGTCCCAAGAACATCACCTCTGCCCTCATAGGTTCTGTTTTCTTTAAGTTTATTACCAGTTTTGCTTCTCTTAATCATTCAAAGAGCTCTGCCAACTGTAACATGTGATCTTTCCATGACTCACGAAAATCATCCATATGGACTGCACCGTTTATTAATCCAGCCACAAATCTGTTCATGAGTCTTTGGAATGTGGCTAATGCATTCTTCATTCCAAAAGGCATCACTTTGAATTGATATTGCCCATTTGGGGTTACAAACACTGGAACTTATTTCGCTTTCTCTGATAAAGGTATCTACCAATAACCACACAGTAAATCCAACTGGCTTGTCCAACTTTCTCTATAAATCCTCCAATCTTGGTATAGGGTGTAAGTCTGATTTTGTTACGGTGTTGACCTTCCAATAGTCCACACAAAATCGTCGAGTCCTGTCAGGTTTGGGAACTAACATGATCAGCAACTCCTTGCGCTCTGGCTTGGTTCAATGATATCCTCATTGAGCATCACATCCACTTCCTTCTGGACCTGTGTAGCTTTGAAAGGATTAAGCCTGTAGAGGTGCTGTTTTATTGGAACAGCATTCCCTACCTCCAACTCATGCACAATAGCATTACTCCTCCCCATTTTATTATTACATTTGTCCTCATTCTGCTGTAACAAACCTTTCAACTGCACTCTTTGCTCCTGAGGCAGATAGTTCACTAACCTATCCCACACTTCAAGGACTTCCTAATTGATTAACATATTTTGAGATACACCATACTCCACAACAGCTGGATTTGATTTCTCACTCTGCAGGGCAGTAACTAACACCTGTTTCTCCAGTTCCCTCTCTCTAATTTAATAAGGTTTCAACATATTCACATGACATATCTGATACAGTTTTTTTTCATATCCAGCATAGTTTACCTGACTTAACTTTTTCTCAATTTGATAGCGACCACTAAACCTGGCTTTGAAGGGATCTCCTACCACTGATAATAATACTAATACATCATCTCCACATGAAAACGTCCAAATTTCAGAATTTTTATTTACCACCTGCTTCATTCTATGCTGTGCCTTCTTCAGGTGCTGTTTAACTACCTCACCTACTCGATTTAATCTCTCCCTCACCTCAGATACATAATCCAAGGGTGAGATCTCTGACTTTGATCCTGTCAATTTCTCTTTCATTAATTTCAATGGCCCTCTCCCTTCATGTCCGAATATTAACTCAAAGGGAGTAAACTGAGTAGATTCATTTGGTGTACCTTTAATGGCAAACAATACAAGTTGGATACCTTTATCCCAAACATTTGGTTAATCCTGACAGTATGCTCTTAAAATGGCCTTCAGGGTCTGATGCCTCTTTTCCAAAGCTCCCTGGGATTTAGGATGGTATGCACTGGATTTAAAGTGCTGTATACCAAAGCTATAAATAACTTCCTTAAACAGCTTCGCAGTAAAATTAGACCTTTGGTCTGATTGAATCTCTCTGGGTAGCCCATACCATGTGAAGAAAGCTACTTACTCCTCTACCACGCTTTTTGCCTTAATTCACCAGAATGGAATTGTCTTCAGAAATCTGGTCGATACATCCATTATAGAGTCAGAGAGTCAGAAAGAGATGTACGCACGAAAACAGACCCTTCAGTCCAATTTATCTGTGCCGACCAGATATTCTAAATAAGTCTAGTCCCATTTGTCAGCATTTGGCCCATATCCATCTAAACTTTTCCTACTCATATATCCATCCAGATGCCTTGGATGCACCAGCCTGCACCACTTCCTCTGGCAGCTCATTCCACACACACAGCGCCCTCTGCATGAAAATGTTATCCCTTAGGCCTCTTTTATATCTTTCCCCTCTCACCCTTTACCTATGCCCTCAAGTTCTGGACTCTCCCAGCCCAGGGAAAAGACCTTGTCTCTTTATCTTATCCATGCTGCTCATGATTTTAGAAACCTCTATAAGGTCACCCCTCAGCCTTCGACACTCCAGGGAAAACAGCCCCAACCTATTAAACCTCTCCCTATAGCTCAAATCCTCCAACCCTGGCAACACCCTTGTAATGGTTAGAAAGTACCATCTCTGCTGCTCTTCTCACTTCTTGAAGTTTCTGTTAATCCACATGAATTCTTTTCATCTCTGAAAGTGAGTTTTTAAACTTCTCCAGCAGCATAATCTCTCTTAGAGCCTCATAGGTCTATTTTTAAGGCCCACACCCATCTATCAAAATGACTATGTTTAACTCCTTCAAACTCAAAGTAAGTCTGATCTTTATAAAGTTCCTTCTTTATGTTTCTGAACTGCTGTCTATATGCTTCTAGTGCCAGTTCATAAGCACTCAAAATAGCTTGCTTGACATTTGCATAATCTCTTGACTTCACTTCTGAGAGCACCACAAATACTTCATTAGTTCTGCCTACCAGCTTAGTTTGAACTAGCATTACCCACAAGTTCTCTGACCACTCAACCTGCCTAGCCAATTTTTCAAATGAGATAAAGCTGCAACATCTTTCTCATCAAAATGTGGCAATGTTTTAAAGTATTTGTTTATCACTACCTTCTCTCATCATCTCCATCCTGTTAACTTGACTTTCTTGGCTAATTCACAACGTCTGAAATTAAAATTCTCTCTCTCTTTCTCTTTCTTCTCTCTCTTTCTCTTGGCTCTCTTTGCTCAGCTAAGAACCTACTCTCCCTTTCTTTTGCCTCTCTCTCACTTTCGTCTCTCTTTTTTTTCTGTCTCTCTCCCCTTCTCTTTCTTTCTCCCTCTCTCTCCTTTTCTTCTCTCTCTCTTCTCTCATGGCTCTTTTCTCCCTTTCTTTATCTTCTAACTCAATTTTCTTAATTGTAATTTAAGCTTTTGAACTCTACTGCACTTGTCTGTTTCTCTGCCACATCTAAGTGCTTGACTAACACCCTTACAATTTCAGCTTTACTTTTGTCCCTGGTTCAACCCAATTCTAACTTTTTTGCTAATTCAAAATATATGGCCTTCTTCTGTCGACATAAACTTTCTTGGCAAATTTGGGAATCATCTTCAAACCCCAGAAACTCTTTAGCAATTTTAAGATCTATTTCTCTCACTTTTAATTTAACCAGTAACAACCTTATAGAGGTTGATAAAATCATGGATAGGATAAATTGAAAAGTCTTTTCCTAGGGGTGGGGGAGTTCAGAGCTAGAGAGCATAGGTTTAGGATGAGAGGAGAAAGATATAAAAGAGACCTAAGGGACAACGTTTAACGCAGATGGTGGTGCATGTATGGAATGAGCTGCCAGAGAAAGTGCTGGAGGCTAATACAATTGCAACGTTTATACGGTATATGGATGGCTATGTGAATAGGAAGGGTTTGGTGGGACATGGGCCAGGTGCTGGCAAGTGGAACTAGATTAGATTACTCACAGTGTGGAAACAGGCCCTTTGGCCCAACAAGTCCACACCGATCCTCCAAAGAGCAACCCACCCAGACCCATTCACCTACATTTACCCCTTCACCTAACACTACAGGCAATTTAGTATGGTCAATTCACCTAACCTGCACATCTTTGGTTGTGGGAGGAAACCAGAGCATCCGAAGGAAACCCACGCAGACACGAGGAGAATTGAACCCGGGTCTCTGGCGCTGTGAGGCAGCAGTGCTAGCCACTGGGCCACTGTGCTGCCCTAATTAGATTAGGTTGAGATATCTGGTTGGCATGGATGAGTTGGACCAAAGAATCTATTTCCATACTGTACATCACTATGATTCGATAACTCTAAGTAATCGAAATTCAACAAATTGTCTCACCTACCTTACATTTAAAGATCTAGGAAACTAATCGGAAAGTGTTTAAATCTGCTAGGACCTTTAATACCCCAAATCTGTCCAAATCTCAGACTGAATCTGTCCAAATTTTAAAATATAAGCCATAACTATTAACTGGAGCAGTGTTTTGTAGAGAAATAAGACAGTGTTATTTTCTGGGTCTGTAGATTATGAAGGAGCAGCAATGGCCTTTAGTAGAGTGATATGCACTTCTTGTCAGATGTGGCAGTTTAAGGAGAGTTTACGGGTTACTGTGGATTATATCTGCAATAATTGCTGTTGGTTGCGAATCCTATCAGATCAAATGGATCAGTCGGAGAGACACTTAGAGGCAATGAGAAATTTGCAATGTCAACAGTATGTGATGAATGGCAGTTACAGGAAGGGGGGAAAGTCGCAGAAATAGTCACATAGATGGGTTAACTCCAGGAAAGGTAAGAGAGGTAGGCAGCTAGTGCAGGAGTCTTCATTGGCTATCCCCATTTCAAACAGGTATGCTGTTTTGGAAAATGTAGGGGGTGATAGATTCTCAGGGGAATGTAGCATGAACAGTCAAGTTTCTGGTATTGAGACTGGCTCTAATGCAACGAGGGGTACATCGGGTTCCAAGAGATCAATTGTGTTAGGGGAATCTCTCGTCCGAGGTACAGACAGACATTTCTGTGGCCAGCAGTGAAAAAGCAGAATGGTGTGCTGCTTCCCTGGCGCCAGGATCAAGGATGTCTCAGAGAGGGTGCAGAATGTTCTCAAGGAGGAGAGGGGCCAGTAGAAGGTTATTGTCCACAGTGGAACCAACATAGGAAGGGAAAAGGTTGAGATTCTGAAGGGAGATTACAGAGAGTTAGGCAGGAATTTAAAAAGGAGGTCCTTGAGAGTAGTAATATCTGGATTATTCCCAGTGCTACAAGCTAGTGAACTGAAAATGTGTTGCTGGAAAAGCGCAGCAGGTCAGACAGCATCCAAGGAACAGGAGATTTGACATTTCGGGCATAAGCCCTTCTTCAGGCTTATGCCCGAAATGTCCAATCTCCTGTTCCTTGGATGCTGCCTGACCTGCTGCGCTTTTCCAGCAACATATTTTCAGCTCTGATCTCCAGCATCTGCAGTCCTCACTTTCTCCTACAAGCTAGTGAGAGCAGGGATAGGAGGATAGAACAGCATGGCTGACGAGATGGTGTATGAGAGAAGGATTCACATTTTTGGATCATTGGAATCTCTTTTGGGGAAGAAGTGACCTGTACAAGAAGGACGGAGTGCACCTGAATTGGAAGAGGGCTAATATACTGGCAGGGAAATTTGCTAGAGCTGCTCGGGAGGATTTAAACTAGTAAGGTTGGGGGTGGGGGGGGATGTGTGTGTGTGGGACCCAGGGAGATAGTGAGGAAAGAGATCAATCTGAGACTGGTACAGTTGAGATCAGAAGTGAGTCAAACAGTCAGGGCAGGCCGTGACAAGGTAGGACTAATAAATTAAACTGCATTTATTTCAATGCAAGGGGCCTTGCAGGGAAGGCAGATGAACTCAGGGAATGGTTACAAACATGGGACTGGGATATCATAGCAATTACAGAAACATGGCTCAGGGATGGTTACCTCAGGGATGGGATCTTGATCAGACGAGCCAATGGGCTGAGAAGTGACAGATGGAGTTTAATTGAAATAAATGTCAGGTGCTGCATTTTAGAAAGGCAAATCAGAGCAGGACATATACACTTAATGTTCATATCCTGGGGGGTGTTGCTGAATAAAGAGACCTTGAAGTGCAGGTTCATAGCTCCTTGAAAATGGAGTAGTTGGGAGATGGGATAGTGAAGTAGGCATTTTGTATACTTTCCTTTATTGGACAAAACATTGAGTGCAGGAGTTGGGAAGTCATGTTGCAGCTGTAGAGGACATTGGTTAGGCCACTTTTGGAATATTATGTGCAGTTCTGGTCTCCCACCCATTGGAAGGATGTTATGAAACATGAAAGGGTTCAGAAAGGATTGACAAAGATGTTGTCAGGGTTGGAGAATTTGAGCCACAAGCAGAGGCTGAACAGGCTGAGGCTGTTTTCCTTGGAGGATTGGAGACTGAGGGGTGACCTTATACAGGTTTATAAAATGATGAAGGGTATGAATAGAGTAACTAGACAAAGTCTTTTCCCTGGGATGGGCAAGTCCAGATCTATAATACAATCCCAATAAGGTGATCATCCCTTTCTTATTTCTCAGTTCCACCAAATAACTTCCCTGGATGTATTTCTGGGAATATCCTCCCTTAGTACAGTTATAATGTTATCCCTTAACAAAAACACCACTCCCCCTCCTCTCTTGCCTCCCTTTTTGCTCTTCCTGTAGCATTTGTATCCTGGAACATTAAGCTGCCAGTCCTGTCTATCATTGAATCATGTTTCTGTGATTGCTCTGATATCCCAGTTCCATGTTCCCGACCATGTCCCGAGTTCATCTGTCTTCCCTGTTAGGTCTCTTGCATTAATAAATGCAGTTTAATTTATCAGTCCTACCTTGTTCTATGCTTTGTCCCTGCCTGCCCTGACTGTTTGAGCCACTTCTTTTTCCAACTGTACCAGTCTCGGATTGACCTCTTTCCTCACTATCTCCCTGGGTCCCCCCACCCACCTTACTCGTTTAAATCTTCCCCAGCAGATCTAGCAAATCTCCCTACCAGTATATTAGTCCCCTTCCAATTCAGGTGCACTCCACCCTTCTTGTACAGGACACCTCTATCCCAAAAGAGTTTCCAATGATCCAAAATGTGAATCCTTCTCCCATACACCAGCTCCTCAGCCACGCATTCATCTGCTCTGTCCTCCTATTCCCACCCTCACTAGATCGTAGCATCGATTGTAATCCAGATATTACTACTCTCGAGGACCGCCTTTTTAGATTCCTGCCTGACTCACTGTAATTTCCCTTCAGAATCTCAACCTTTTCCCTTCCAATGTCATTGGTTCCAATGTGTACAATGACCTCCTGCTGGCCCTGCTCCCCTGTGAGAACATTCTGCATCCTCTCTGAGACATCCTTGATCCCGGCACCAGGGAAGCAACATGCCATTCTGACCTTTCGCTGCTGGCCACAGAAGCATCTGTCAATGCCTTGGATGGGAGAATCGCCTAACATACTCGATCTCTTGGAGCCCAACATACCCCTCATTGCATTACAGCCTGTCTCAATACCAGAAACTTGGTTGTTTGTGCTACATTCCACTGAGAATGCATCACCCCCTACATTTTCCAAAACAGCATACCTGTTTGAAATGGGGATAGCCACAGAAGACTCCTGCACTACCTATCAACCACTCTTACCTTTCCTGGAGTTAACCATCTATGTGACTATCTGCGATTTTTCTCCCTTCCTATAACTGCCAACCATCACATCTCCTTGCTCTCGTAAATTCCTTATCGCTTCTAACTGTAGCTCCAACCGATCCATTTAATCTGATTGGATTCACAACCAATGGCATTTATTGCAGATATAATCCTCAGTAACACGTAAGCTCTCCCTGAACTCCCACATCCGACAAGAAGAACATATCATTCCACTAAGGGCCATTTTTGCTTCTTCCAATCTGCAGACTCCAAAATAGCACCATCTTATTCCTGTACAAAACCCTGGTCCAGACTAATTTAATACTTATGGGTTATATTTTTAAGTTTAATCAAGAGACATATCTCAATAAAAATATATAATCAAAAAAAAACACACTCTACTCACTGCTTTGTCTTTTAAGTTAGGGAATGTTAGCAAAAATACTCGGCCTATATACTCTAAATAAGTTAGAAATTATACCTGTACTTAATAAAAGAATAAGGATTATTAAATTGATTACCACAACTGGGTTGTGAGATTTGTTTACTCTTTGCCAGTGTGAGTTTCATTGATTCATGCAATTTCATGAAAGCACTACTTTGTCAGTTAGTTTCTTCAATGGATAATGGCCCAGTTAAAAGGTATTTAACAGGGACATACTAATTGGGGAATCTATTCAGATCCAGGAGATGGTTGGTAAGGGCTGATTAATATTAAAATGTTCTGTGGAGATTTGATGAGGATAGTATTGTTCTGCATGCTAAACGTATTCAGAGGTAAACATTGCTTGTCGCAAGGGCTGAGAAGGTGTGAAAATGCAGTAAAATGTATCGTGCTGATGAGTAAGTTAATAAATCATTGCACAATATCTGACATCATTTACTAATTCTCTAATTAATGTTCCAAAGGCGAGAGAGAGAGAGAGAGAGAGTCTATAAAGACTGTCTCACACAGGCACCTCTGAGGATGAAATATCTGCACCTGCAGAGGATGCAATGACAAGACATTCACCAATTACTTCCACCAGCATTGAGACTTTCACCTTGGTGGATAATCTATCTGGATTAAACCCAGGGGCACAATCTGGTGACAGATCACTCATTCATCATTGCAGGTGATGGAGGAAAATCTCTTGCACTCAGAGAACAGAGCAGACACCTGCTGACTGCAATGCAGAAGACATGCCTCTGTTCTCAGCTATAACTGACATGCTCACCCTGCAGATTCATGCAGAGGAATATATCAGAGATCCTCACTCAGCTGGAGCAAAAGATGCATCCACCTTTTGTCAAACATGGTGGTTGTGGCATTTGATTATTTAGTTGCCTCTGCAGAAAGGCCTGCAGCTGCCTTGGATATCCGGATCCAATAAAACACTCAGTGGCTGATGATACACACTCTGACCAGTCACCAGGGTGTACCAATCCTGATGAAGGGTCTCGACCAGAAATGTCGCTTCTCCACCTCCTGATGCTGCCTGGCTTGCTGTGTCCTTTCAGTCTCCTAGTTGTCTACTATATCAGCCAATGAGCTCGCTCCAGCCCAGCTGTGAATGTGGTTAAGGGGAGGGCATGTTCGGCCAACTTGATTGAATTTTTCGAAGAGGTGACTAGGTGTATAATGAGTCCTCCGCTCCACCTTTGCAGCCATGCGTCGGCACTTACACTCTCTGCAATCAGCCCTACCCCAGCTCAGGACAACACTCTCACAGACCTGCAAAGGACCCCTGCTGTTCTTCATCTACAGAAGAATCCACAAACTCAACAAACAGTTCTTCCTAGCCATATCAGAGATTAAAGACAGTAAGTACCAAAAACTTTCATGTACTTACCCCCACACTCGTGGCTCCTCAACTATTCCAGAATCTTCTATAGGCCTGTCGGACGCCATTACACATGTGGCCTCCACAGCGCCCGCGGCACCAAAGGCCGCCGCCGACCGTGACGTCACTTCCACCCCCACCGACCTCGGAGCCCCCGCGATCGCCGCCCCTACAACTGCCCCGGTGACCACCACACACACAACCGCTTCCACAATCGCCGACGGACCCGCGACCCACGCGGCTACCGGGAATGACCACCATTCCTCCGTCGCCGCAACCATTTCCGCCCCTCCGGTTGCCGTCGGCGCAGCCACTTCCGCCCCAACTGACATCACTAACCTGCAGGAGCACAAATCCTCAGGTTCCCCCGCCCCCACGCCGTCTTTCGTCACTTCACGTAACCCCGCCCCCACGCAAACCTTCGTCACCACGCATAACCCCACCCCCACACCGACTTTCGCCACCACACGTAACCCCGCCCCACGCTTATTTCCGTCACGACGCATGACCCCGCCCCCACACTTGACTCCGCCCCCACATCGAGCAACGTCACCACGTCTAACTCCGCCCCACTTCGATCTCTGTCCCCGCCCCTAACCCCGCCCCCAGCCCCAGCTCCAGTCCCACACCAGGTCCTAGTTCCCAGCCATGCCGGATTTTCACCATCCCTCCAGATCTCCCCCTCTCTGAGGATGAAAGATCAGTCCTCAGCAGAAGCCTCACCTTCATTCCCCTACGCCCTCGGATTAATGAGTTCAACACGCGCCGAGATATTGAACAATTCTTCCGCCGCCTTCGCCTCCGTGCCTACTTTCAAAACCAAGACTCCCGCCCACCCTCTGACGACCCCTTCTCCCGCCTCCAACACACCCCATCCACCTGGACACCCCGTGCTGGCCTCCTACCCGCCCTCGACCTCTTTATAGCCAACTGCCGCCGTGACATTAACCGACTCAACCTGTCCACCCCTCTCACCCACTCCAACTTCTCACCCTCAGAACGTGCAGCCCTCCACTCCCTCCGCTCCAATCCCAACCTCACCATCAAACTGGCAGACAAGGGAGGCGCGGTGGTAGTTTGGCGCACTGACCTTTATACCGCTGAGGCCAAACGCCAGCTCGCGGACGCCTCCTCTTATCGCCCCCTTGACCACGACCCCACCTCCCACCACCAAACCATCATCTCCCAGACCATCCATGACTTCATCACCTCAGGGGATCTCCCATCCACCGCCTCCAACCTCATAGTCCCACAACCTCGCACCGCCCGTGTCTACCTCCTGCCCAAAATCCACAAACCTGCCTGCCCCGGCCGACCCATTGTCTCAGCCTGCTCCTGCCCCACCGAACTCATCTCCCAATACCTCGACACGGTCCTGTCCCCTTTAGTCCAAGAACTCCCCAGCTACGTTCGGGACACCACCCATGCCCTCCACCTCCTCCAGGATTTTCGCTTCCCCGGTCCCCAACGCCTTATTTTCACTATGGACATCCAGTCCCTGTACACCTCCATCCCCCATCACGAAGGACTCAAAGCCCTCCGCTTCTTCCTTTCCCGCCGCACCAACCAGTACCCTTCCACTGACACCCTCCTTCGACTGACTGAACTGGTCCTCACCCTGAATAACTTCTCTTTTCAATCCTCCCACTTCCTCCAAACTAAAGGAGTTGCCATGGGCACCCGCATGGGCCCCAGCTATGCCTGCCTCTTCGTAGGATATGTGAAACAGTCCATCTTCCGCAACTACACTGGCACCACCCCCCACCTTTTCCTCCGCTACATCGATGACTGTATCGGCGCTGCTTCGTGCTCCCACGAGGAGGTTGAACAGTTCATCAATTTTACTAACACCTTCCATCCCGACCTGAAATTCACCTGGACTGTCTCAGACTCCTCCCTCCCCTTCCTAGACCTTTCCATCTCTATCTCGGGCGACCGACTCAACACAGACATCTACTATAAACCGACTGACTCCCACAGCTACCTGGACTACACTTCCTCCCACCCTGCCCCCTGCAAAAACTCCATCCCATATTCCCAATTCCTTCATCTCCGCCGCATTTGCTCCCAGGAGGACCAGTTCCAACACCGCACAGCCCAGATGGCCTCCTTCTGCAAGGACCGCAGATTCCCCCCAGACGTGATCGACGATGCCCTCCACCGCATCTCCTCCACTTCCCGCTCCTCCGCCCTTGAGCCCCGCTCCTTCAACCGCCACCAAGACAGAACCCCACTGGTTCTCACCTACCACCCCACCAACCTCCGCATACAACGCATCATCCGCCGTCATTTCCGCCACCTCCAAACGGACCCCACCACCAAGGATATATTTCCCTCCCCTCCCCTATCAGCGTTCCGCAAGGACCACTCCCTTCGTGACTCCCTCGTCAGATCCACACCCCCCACCAACCCAACCTCCACCCCCGGCACCTTCCCCTGCAACCGCAGGAAATGTAAAACTTGCGCCCACACCTCCACACTCACTTCCCTCCAAGGCCCTAAGGGATCCTTCCATATCCGCCACAAGTTCACCTGTACCTCCACACACATCATCTATTGCATCCGCTGCACCCGATGTGGCCTCCTCTATATTGGTGAGACAGGCCGCTTACTTGCGGAATGCTTCAGAGAACACCTCTGGGACGCCCGGACCAACCAACCCAACCACCCCGTGGCTCAACACTTTAACTCTCCCTCCCACTCCACCGAGGACATGCAGGTCCTTGGACTCCTCCACCGGCAGAACATAACAACACGACGGCTGGAGGAGGAGCGCCTCATCTTCCGCCTGGGAACCCTCCAACCACAAGGTATGAATTCAGATTTCTCCAGTTTCCTCATTTTCCCTCCCCCCACCTTGTCTCAGTCGGTTCCCTCAACTCAGCACCGCCCTCCTAACCTGCAATCTCCTTACTGACCTCTCCGCCCCCACCCCACTCTGGCCTATCACCCTCACCTTGACCTCCTTCCACCTATCCCACCTCCATCGCCCCTCCCCCCAAGTCCCTCCTCCCTACCTTTTATCTTAGCCTGCTTGGCTACTCTCTCATTCCTGATCAAGGGCTTATGCTCGAAACGTCGAATTCCCTATTCCTGAGATGCTGCCTAACCTGCTGTGCTTTAACCAGCAACACATTTTCAGCTTTAGGTGTATAATGAGGGCAATGTTTGAGCTTCATCACGGTTTTTAATAAGGTCCTGCATGACAGACTGACAGCAAAGGTAAGCCCTATGGGATCCAAGGATTAAGCAAACTGGATCCACAACTGGCTGAGTTGCAGGAAGCAGAGGGTGATAGTTGAGGGCGTGTTTCCAACAGGAAGTCTGCACAGTGGGGAACCACAGGAGTCAGTGTTTGTGCCCTTGCTCTTTTAAGTTTAAATAAGTGATTTAGACTTAAATGTAGGAGGGTCGATCAGTAAGTTTAAAATTAGAATCAGGTTTTATTGTCACATGTACTCTAGTACAGGGGTACAGGATGAAGGGTTTATGCCCAAAACATCGATTCTCCTGCTCCTCGGATGCTCCATGACCTGCTGTGCTTTTCCAGTGCCACACTTTTCAGTTAAAGGAGTACAGTTAAAACTGTGCAGAGTCACCATTCCTGGCACCAACTTAGGTACAAAGGTACCTCGATACAAAATCTTCGATATAAAAATAGAAAAATAAAGAAATAAGTTAAAAAGTTCAACATTACCGTCATTCTTATGCCATGGGCCTGCAGACTCTCACAAGGGCTCGCTCTCCACCGCTCTAGGTAAGCTTTCACTAGCTAAGTCTTACCTAGGCTCACCAACCGCTAAACCACCGACTAGCTCTTCGCCACTCTGGGTTCCCAGCTGCTGCCATGCTTCAATGGCATTGCTGCCTGCATGGCCAAGCTCCCTCCAGAAGGTAACCTCATGAAGAGAGGTTGGACAGATTGGGGTTACTTTGCTTAGAGCAGAAGAGATTGAGAGGGGACATGATTGAAATGTATAAAATTATGAGGGGCATTGACATGATATACAGGAGGGATCAATGACTGGGGGCATAGATTTAAGGTAAGGGGCAGAAGGTTTAGGGGGAAAGTGAGGAAAAACTTTCTCAGCTAGACAGTGGTGGGATCTGGAATTCACTACCCGTAAGGACAATTTAGGCAGAAATCCTCACGGCATTTAACAAGTATTTTAACAAGTCTCTTCATGACTGAAACTATCAGGGCCAGGCAACATCCTTATAAATTTCTTTTGCACCCTCTCCAGTACTATCACATCCCTCCTAAATTCTGGATTCCAGAACTGCACACAATTCTCTAGCTGTGCCCTAACCAACATGTTGAAACATTTGAGCATAACTTCTGTGCACTTGCAAAACCAAACCCACAAGGCTCTGGGCCAAGTGCTGGAAATTGGAATTAGAATGTTCAATGTGGACATGATGGACAAAGGGCCTTTTTTCTGTGTTGTAGATCTCTATAATTCTGAGAGTTTCATTTCAGGACACCCCAGAGGTACTCTGCCCCTCTACCTCCCGTCAGCCAGCGACACCATTGTCCATAGCAGGCAGGCCAAGGAGGTTGCACTTGTATCCACGTGGGAAACTCTCAGCAGCCTGGGACCCTCTAAGCCCGATCCTACATAGAAAATCAATCAAAATCATCGCAGTCTGCAGTCAATAGGCTTCCCCCACCCAGTTGTGGATGTTGGTCCCACACCTATCATAGTGGCAGAGCAAGGAAGAAATCCTTTCAAGGACATCTCAGTGGCAAGGGTGGTTCAGTAACTTATATAAATGTAATGCAAATATATACACATATATACACATAACACTTGCTGTAGTCTTATTTCCTTGCTAGGGGCTTATAGAATTGCCTCAAGTGTAGATTCCTCCCCATTACAATAACATCCTGCACTTCATTCGGGATACCTTTGATTCTCTCATTGAATAATAATTTCTATGTCTATACACACTCTCATGAGCACAGATTTAGTATTTGAGCAGTGCAGTGAAGGTACAGAGGTAGTCTTTAGGAACATGCGCTTTGTCTCATCTGTTTAATGGTGGGATATTGTGTCTGAGATCGACATATAGTGAGCCTTGCACAGGCAATTCATGAACATCATGCAGAGAGGTGATTTGCTTCTACAGGACGTAAGAGATCAAGATCTTGTTGTTGGCTGGGGTCTTCAAAGATAGTCCAGACATTTCTCATCTTTGAGTTTACATGTAGTAAGCAAAGCACACCAGAAAGATGACTTGCACCATTCCCTCAGGGAGCAATGAAGGGAAATCTTGGCATCTATGCAAGATCACTGAGCATGTGAAATCACTGCAATGCAAAATCCTAACACTCAACAGGAACATTAAAAAGAGACAGCACAATGGGAACAATGGGAAGACCTAGGGACCTTCCAACAGGCTGACTGCTCTCTGATCAGCCTTCTTGTTGGGGGAGCGGCCCAGAATACCACAGCTCATCACAAGCCTGTTTACAGGAGTATCCACCATGTTAAAGTTACAGGTGCGCGCAGTTGGTGCAAGTAGATAATTAGAGCAAGTAGCTAACGCGAGTTTAAAGAAAAAAAACAAAGATAAAAAAAGTAGGAAAATCAATTGATTGTGCATACAACACTTTAAAGTATTAAAAAAGAAAAGAGCTTAGATGATGGTGGGAAAGTCATTCAGTTATGTGTGATAGCATTCTGGGTATAAAAAATACACAAAGCCTAGGAGGATTCTTGTGGCACAGTGGTACTGTTTCTACTTCTGAACCAGGAGGCCCAGGTTCAATTCTCACTTGCTCTAGAGGTATGTAATAAAATCTCTGAACAGGTTAATGAAAAAATAAACACAAAGCCTAGTAATCTCTTATCTAGGCTCCCTGAATCAAAGTTATCACCTCACAAGCAGATAAAAGAATAACTTTGCCCTTATCTTAAATAATAGTGCAAAATCAAACATTTCTCAACCAATGACGTATATTTAATAGTGGATACAGTGGTCTCTTGGGCAGATGGTCCATTAAAAGTAGAGCAAGAAAAGAAACACGTCCATGTAACTCAGTTCCTTTGGAAGCAGTGGCTTTTTGATTGTCAAATTCCTCTCTGGCTTGTCTGACCATAGTCTTGTCATCTGAACATCTGTGAGGCCCTCCTGGTGCATCTCAACTTCTGCCTCCTTTGAGGAGATCTCCTGATACTCCAGCTTATCCATGCTCCAAGTGATCCTCTGGTTTTGGTCCAGTGATGCTTATTGTCTACTCTGGTCCAGAGCCACTACTATCTCCTGCTTATGCAGGTCTTGAAACAGTTGATGCCTGCTGTTTCTTCTGAGGGGCAAGATGCCAAGAAGAATGGCAGGGTTGGTCTACCCAACTTGGTGCAGCTTTCAGGAGATCTGTGGAGACACTAATGTCGTGCAGATGGTTCTGCTTCTCTTGGATCTTTGCACTGTCAGCCTGCTCAATCATGCCTAAGAGGTGCCTCCATCACCTCACAATGTTTCCCACCTGGCCTCTCTCTCCAACTATCTCTCCAACTGCATTCGGTGTGGCTTCAAAGGACAGCTCCTTGCAAGCAACATATGTGCACAGTGGTCATGCTTATTGTCTAAGTTACTGAGCATATCAATGCACCTTCCTACAAAAAATTGTCAGCTTGTGTTCAGGAAAGTTGAAGCAGAACCCTAACAATAGAACCTTAGCATAATACTGCTGCCAGCAACCCACCCTCTCCCTTGTGCAGCTAACCAAGGTGCCAGAACATGATGGCCATTTTGGTTGGCTTATGCCAATGGGGACAACTATTGCTGATTAGTAATGGTAGCAATCAGTTAGTGGTGTTCTTTGGAGCCATGATTTCAAAAGATCGCACGGGAATGTTACTACTTGGGTTCCAGATATGCTGGCACTGTAACAGCTGAGGGCAGCTGCACTGATTATCCACTTCATGGATAGAATGGACAGTTGGAGTCTTTTTCCCAGGATAGAAATGTCAGTTATGAGGGGGCATAGGTTTAAAGTAAAAGGGGAAGTTTGAGAGGCAATCTTTTTATACAAAGGGTGATAAGTGCCTAGAATGTGCTGACAGAAGAGGTGGTTGATTTGTTAGCAATTTTTAAGAGGCATCTTGACAACTACATGGACAGGCAAGGAATAGAGGGATATGGACCACATCGAGGCAAAATGCTTTTCACTTAGAAAGCCATCATGTGTCAGTGCAGGCTTGGTGGGTCAAAGGGCCTATTGCTGAACTGTTCTTTGTTCATCCACTTAATAGCTGACCACTTTAGTCGACCACAACATGCAAAATGTACTCATCCCTAATAAAATTTCTTCCCAGTTTGGCTGTAGCAGATATTGTTCCCTCTTTTCAGATATTGTAACACTCTCATTCAAATTTTCTGTTGTCAATTCTTTCCCAAAAATAACTTCTTGATCCCATCATTCTTGCAAACTATCACCCCATTTTCAAACTCCCTTTTCTCTCAAGTTCTTAAAAACGTTGCTGCTTCCCAAATCTGTCCACACATTTTCTACTGAACAGGTTTCTACTCTTGCTATATATGCTATAAAAGTTATAGATGGAACCTCTGTGAAAAATGTAAATGATTCCTCTTTGTCTTTTTCAACTTATCTGCAGCCTTGAATATAGTTGCCACATTGAATGCTCTCCACCATCATCCATTGGGAGAGAAAGTACTCATCTGGTTCCACACTTAAGAGAGCTAATTATAATCTGTGAGCCACATTCAATGTTTGTACTTCTTACTCATGTGCACGTCATCTGTGGTGCTTCTCTAGATCTATCCTTGGTCCCCTACCTCCCTGCAGTATAATCCAAAAAAATGCATTTTCATGACAACTAGCTCTTCTTCACTACAACCTCTCTCAAATATATCCACTGTCTCAAAATTATGTCCAACATGTCATCCTGAATAAGTAGAAATGTCCTCCAATTAAATACTGCCAAAACCAAATACAGTCTCCAAGAGAAATTCAATTTACCTATCCCATCCATGTCCCTGTCGACTGCCCTGAGGCTGAACAAACTACTTGCAAATTTGATGCCATATCTGACCCAGAAATGTGTTTCTCACATATCTAAGATACTAATAAGATCAGTTATTTCAATCTCTTTAATATATCTCCCAAGACCATCTCACCTCCAAGTGGTTGAAACCATGGTCCATGCATTAGCTCCTTCTCGACATGGCAATTCATGCACTCCTATTCACTCCGCCACATTCAACCCGGCATAAGCTTGCGATCATCTAAATTTCTCATGGTCTTCTCCTGGGTATCATTACTTGCATCCAGTAACGATGGAAGATACTGTGCAACCCTCTGCCATCTGACCTCCCAAGAAATCAACGACTCAATTTTAGCCCTCTCACCCTTATTTTTAATTTTGTCCCCATCTCTATAATCTCCTCTAGCCCCAGAACCCTGAGGTATTTGTGCTCCTTTCATTCTGGCCTCTTGACCATTCAATACTTTGATTGAATCATTGTTGGTGACCATAATTTCATCCTTCAGGGCCCCACATTTCTGGAATCCCTTCTCTGCGCCTCTCAAGCACTCTTTCCCCCTTTAAAACCTATGTTCCTGGTAAAGGTTTTGGTTTTTCAGCTCAAGTGGCTTAATGTTATACTTAGCTTTAAAATATTCCTGTTTTGCACCTTTATTGCATTAAAGGCACTTCATAACTGTGAGGGTTTTGTCCAACCATTTTTATGGAAAAATAACTTCTAATCAGCAGTTGTTTAATTACTGAAAACACAAGTACTTGCTACTGTTGTTAAGCTTTATTAATCTGTTTGAAAGCACAGACAACACTTAGAATGATGTGTGCAATGTATGATTAAAAAGCTGATGCATGTACAATCAAGCATAGATCACGAACAAATTTCCCAAGATTAGGTATGGTGCTGAGCTTCATGAGAAGCTCTAAATCAGATGTTGAATTGCATAAGAGGACAAAAACAAATCTTTAAACTGTGTAAATTGAGAGGATTATCAACAATCCCTCTGTAACTTTACATTAACATGGAAACTATCACTCCATACAAATTCAACAATTAGATGTTCCAAACAGATATATCATTTAATCATTACTTCACGACTAAATTTATTTTTAGGAAATCTGTAATTTAAGTTTCTAAATATAAATATATGGGATTTGAGTCCTATCTATTTGAAATGTATTCTTCATCTTTTATTATTTCAGATTCTTCTTTTTACTTTAAATTACATAAATCTAGTATGCACAAAATGTACTTCTATTCACATTTGATCTCTATGGACAAATCTCTTTTGTGTAGTAAAGAATGGAAGGTATTGTTTTACTTATTTCTTTCATTTTTCTATGACCTTACATTCCTCCATGTTGCCTTGATTTCATAGTTCCCATCTCTCACATTTTAGATGCGTTGGCCTCTTTGTGTGTTTCTACCTTGTCTCCATGGTTTTTTTTGAGCATGCATTCAGTTTTGCCAATTTTGAACTTTATTTCCTTGATGGAAATTGGATCATGCTGATAAATTTTCTATGACAACCTTGAGACATTTTCAAGCTTTTTCTTTATTGCTCTGATTAATTAATTGCTGAAACTAGTAGCTGTTGGCAAGTCTGTAAATGTTCTGATACATTTGGAAAAGAAAAATGCTACAATAATTTTTATATATAAAACAGCAATATTTTTGTCATAGAGAAAATGTTCCAATGGTGTTGTAATGTGGATAAATGTATTATGTACAGGCTGACAACCATAAAGCATCAGAAAATCACTTTACCTTAAACGTTGACCCCAATTTATTTTTGGATTATTTCTTAATCACAAAAAAATGAATTATTTGGCATTGTGATAATTTCTACATCAAAATTTAAAATTTGATGTTTCTGTTCTGTCCTGTTCAAAGTAATGCTCCATTGTTTCAGGAGTCAAGTTTAACTGCAAATTGATCAGCATCTCTGCTAGCAATTCGATGAGAGGCGTAGTGATAAAGTGATTTTAAAGCTTCCTTCAATTTATGCAGTCTGCCCAAAGTATTTTCTTCATTTCCTGAAGCAGGCAGCTCTGGTCGTTGTGAACTTGAAGATAACTTAGCTATGTTGTATTGCTTCAGTTTCTCTCTTTCTTTATTTCTGGCTAATTCCTCATTCTTTATTTTGTTTTTTATTTCCAAGTTTTTGTTCAATATCTCTTCTTTTATTTCTGCCTGTTTGTCACCTAATTGTAAATCCTTATTCAGAATTTCAAGACCTAATTCTGGTTGTACTCGAGCAACTGACAAAATACTTGGTTCAGGATGTCGAGAACGTTCCAACTTAATTGGCTTTCTTTCAGTGCCATCACTGAGTTTCTCTCCTGAAAGTGATGTAATAGCGCTAGCTTTGACTGCCTCCATTTCTTCAATAATTCTTTCTTTATCTTTTAATATATTCTGTTTCTTGACTTCCTTTGTATCTGTAAGTTGGTAACATTAATTAATAGCTATAACCTAGGTCAGGTTCCCCGAAATAAAAGATTTGGCAAACATGTTAAAAGTAAAATAAGATTTGCATTTAATAGACACATTAATAGTTAAAATTTTCATTTTAAAATTGTCAAGCAATATTACATGCAACAGTATTAGATGGAATACCTAAAATTACATCCAGTACGTCCTTTTGAAAATAATTAATTCCATTCATAGACATATAGGAATAGAATAAGGCCAAACAGCCAGTCAAGCTTGCTCTATCATTCAATATGATTGTGGCTGCTCATCCATTTCAATTATTTTTCCCACATTATCATCATAATGCTATCTGTTACTGATATTTACAAATCTGTCAATCTTCACTTAAAAACACTCAAAAACTGAGCTTCCATAGCCCTCTGGGATGTTGTGAAACTTGAAAGGGTTCAGAAAAGATTGACAAGGATCTTGCCAGGGTTGAAGGATTTGAGCTATAGGGAGAGGCTGAAAAGGCTGGGGATGTTTTCCCTGGAGCGTCAGAGGCTGAGGGGTGACCTTATAGAGGTTTACAAAATTATGAGGGGCATGGATAGGATAAATAGGCAGAGTCTTTTCCCTGGGGTTGGGGAGTCCAAAATTAGACGGCATAGGTTTAGAGTGAGAGGGGAAAGATATAAAAGAGACCTCAGGGGCAACTTGTTCACGCATAGGATGGTACGTGTATGGAATGAACTACCAGAGGATGTGGTGGAGGCTGTTACAATTGCAACATTCAAGAGGCATTTGGATGGATATATGAATAGGAAGGGTTTGGAGTGATATGGGCCGGCTGCTGGCAGGTGGGACTAGATTGGGTTGGGATATCTGTCGGCATGGACAGGTTGGACCGACGGGTCTGTTTCTATGCTGTACATCTCTATGACTCTATGACTCTAATCACAGTCCTCTGAGAAAAATAAACTCTTCACATTAAGGTCCTAGCCTTATTTTGGAATAGTGTCCCCAACGAGGAGAAATATCTTACCTGCATCTACTCTTTCAATCTTTTTAAATATTTTGTAGATTTCAATGAGATTACCTGATTTACTTCAAAACTCGAGAGAACGCAAGCCCAGTTTGCCCAATCTCTCTTCATAGGACAGTTCCATCATCCCAGAAACAGATCTAATAAACCTTTGCTCCCTTCCTTATGCAGCAATAACATCCTTCCTAAGTGAGGGGGACTAAAATGCACTGAGTAATCCAGATGCAGCTGAACCAAGCGTTCTATTCAATTGAAGTAAGGCATCACTATTCCTGTCCTCAAATCCTCTTATGATCTTTGCTCTCGTATTAACCAGATCATACCCAAAGATAATGAATGGTTGTTGGTCCCCTTGTATATTTTTCAGTCAACCTGTTAAGAGGTGTTAGCACACAACTTTGGATTGAGTAGAACTTGAGTCTGGGTCTCTGGCTCACAGGGATGGACACTACCACTGTACCACAAGAGCCCTTTCGTGCCCTGACTGTACCTCTTATGCTCTCATCCAAATCATTTATATAAATGATGAAAAGTAGTGGACCCGGCACTGATCCTTGTGGCACTCCAGTGTTCACAGGCCTCCAGTCTGAAAAACAAACCTCCACTTTCACCGCGAGATCTAACCTTGCTAAGCAGTATGCTTGAACAGTTGAAAATGCGTTGCTGGTTAAAGCACAGCAGGTCAGGCAGCATCCAAGGAATAGGAAATTCGACGTTTCGGGCATAAGCCCTTCATCAGGAATGAGGAGAGGGTGGCAGGCAGGTTAAGATAAAAGGTAGGGAGGAGGGACTTGGGGGAGGGGCGATGGAGATGTGATAGGTGGAAGGAGGTCAAGGTGAGGGTGATAGGCCGGAGTGGGGTGGGGGCGGAGAGGTTAGGAAGAAGATTGCAGGTTAGGAGGGCGGTGCTGAGTTGAGGGAACCGACTGAGACAAGGTGGGGGGAGGGGAAATGAGGAAACTGGAGAAATCCGAGTTCATCCCCTGTGGTTGGAGGGTTCCCAGGCGGAAGATGAGGCGTTCTTCCTCCAACCGTCGTGTTGTTATGTTTTGCCGGTGGAGGAGTCCAAGGACCTGCATGTCCTCGGTGGAGTGGGAGGGAGAGTTAAAGTGTTGAGCCACGGGGTGGTTGGGTTGGTTGGTCCGGGAGTCCCTGAGGTGTTCTCTGAAGCGTTCCGCAAGTAAGCGGCCCGTCTCCCCAATGTAGAGGAGGCCACATCGGGTGTAGCGGATGCAATAGATGATGTGTGTGGAGGTACAGGTGAACTCGTGGCGGATATGGAAGGATCCCTTGGGGCCTTGGAGGGATGTGAGGGAGGAGGTGTGGGTGCAAGTATTACATTTCCTGCGGTTGCAGGGGAAGGTGCCGGGAGTGGAGGTTGGGTTGGTGGGGGGTGTGGACCTGACGAGGGAGTATGCTTGAACACCTTGCTGAAGTCCATATAGATCACATCCACCTCTCTGCCCTCATCAATCCTCTTTGTTACTCTTCCAAAAACTTTAATCAAGTTGTTGACTATTACTAATCAGTTATTGCCTTTCCAAATACATGTAAATCCTGTCTCTCAGGATTCCCTTCAACAATTTGCCCACCACCGACATTAGGCTCACCGGTCTATAGTTCCCTGGCTTAGCCATATCACCATTTCCCATGTAATGGTACCACGTTAGCCAACCTCCATTTTCTGGCACCTCACCTGTGACTGTCGATGATTCAAATATCTCAGCAAGGGACTCAGCAATCACTTCCCTAGCTTTCCACAGAGTTCTAGGATACACCTGGTCAAGTCTTGGGGATTTATCCACCTTTATGCATTTTAATACGTCCAGCACTTCCTCCTCTGCATATGGACATTTTTCAAGATGTCACCATCTATTTCCCCACATTCTATCTCTTCCATATGTTTTTCCACATTCAACACTGATCCAAAATACTCATTTAGTATGTCCCCAAACTCCGGCGGCTCCACACAAAGGCTGCCTTGCTGATCTCTTCTCTCCCTAGTTACCCTTTTGTCCTTAACCTATTTGTGAAAATCCTTTGGATTCTCCTTAACCCTATTTGCCAAAGCTATCTCATGTCGCCTCTTTGCCCTCCTGATTTCTACTGCCTTTATACTCTTCTAAGGATTCACTCGATCCCTCCTGTCGCTGCCTGACATATGCTTCCTTCTTTTTCTTAACCAAACTCTCATTCAGCATTCCCTCCACCTACCAGCCTTTCTTCTCACCCTAATAGGAATATTCTGTCTCTGGACTCTCGTTATCTAATTTCTGAAGGTTTCCCATTTTCCAGCTGTCCCTTTATCTGCGAACATCTGCGCCCCCGCCCCGCCCCCCCACCATCAGCTTTTCAAGGTTCTTGCCTAATACTGTCAAAATGGGCATTTCTCCAATTTAGAACTTCATCTGGTATATCTGCTCTATCCTTTTCCATCACTATTTTAAAACTAATAGAATTATGGTTGCTAGCTCCAAAGTGCTCCCCCACTGTCACCTCAGTCACCTGCCTTTCCTTATTTCACAAGAGTATGTCAAGTTTTGCACTTTCTCCAGTAGGTACATCCACATACTAACTCAGAAAATTTTCTTGTACACTCAACAAATTCCTCTCCATCTAAACCCTTAACACTATGGCAGTCCCAGTCTATGTTTGAAAAGTTAAAATTCCCGACCATAACCACCCTATTATTCTTACTGATAAATGAAATCTTATTACAAAATATATTTCTCAATTTCCCACTGACTATTAGAGGGTCTATAATACAATCCCAATAAGGTGATCATCTCTTTCTTATTTCTCAATTCCACCAAATAATTTCTTTGGATGTATTTCCGGGAATATCCTCCCTAAGTACATTACCAAAAACACCAATCCCCCTCCTCGCTTGGTTCCCTGGGTTCCACCGTGCCCCCACCCCCAACCACATTACTATTTTAAGCCCTCCCAAGTAGCTCCAGCAAATCTCCCTGCCAGTATATTAGTCCCCTTCCAATTCAGGTGCAATCTGCCCTTCTTGTACAGGTCACTTCTACCCCAAGAAGAGATTCCAATGATCCAAAAATATGAATCCTTCCCCCATACACTAGCTCCTCAGCCACGCATCCATCTGCTCTATCCTCCTAGTCCTGCCCTCACTAGCTTGTAGCACCAGGAGAATTCCAGACATTACTACTCTCAAGGGCCTCCTTTTTAAATTTCTGCCTAACTTTCTATATTCTTCCTCTCATCCTTTTCTCTTCCTATGCAGTTGGTACCAATGTGCACAATGACCTCCTGCTGGGCCCTCTCCCTTCTGAGAACACTCTGCACCCTCTCTGAGACAGCCTTGATCCTGGCACCAGGGAGGCAACACACCATTCTGATTTTTCGCTGCTGGCCGCAGAAATACCTGTTTGTGGCCCTGACTAGAGAGTCCCCTAATACAATCAATCTCTTGGAACCAGATGTACCTCTCATTACATTAGAGCCAGTCTTTACCAGAAACTTGGCTGTTCGTGCTACATTCCCTGAAAGTCCATCATCCCGTGCATTTTCCAAAACATACTTGTTTGAAATGGGGATAGCAACAGAAGACTCCTGTACAACTTGCCTACCTCTCCTACCTTTCTTGGAGTTAAGTCAAATTCAGCCATCTGCCAGACTCTCTTCCTATAAACTGCTATCCATCGTACCTCTTACCTCTTGTAAATTCCTCATTGCCTCCAACTGTGGCTCCAACTGATCCATTTGATCTGACAGGGTTTGCAACCAATGACATTTATTGCAGATATAATCCTCAGTCACCCCTAAACACTCCTGAAACCCCCACATCCACAAGAAGAGCATATCACTCTATTAAAGACCTATTTGCTCCTTCTAGTCTACAGACCCAGAAAATAGCATCATCTAATTGGTCCATAAAACACTGCTCCAGGCTAACTTAATACTCATGGCTTATATTTTTTTAAATTTGTAGCTAAAAATGAGATCCAAACCTGGTGAATCTACAAGACAGGACTACACGCATACTAAGCAGCATGCATGCAATAGACAGAGTTAAACAATCTCACAATCAACTGATGAGACCAAAGCTCTGCAGTCCTACCACACCCAGTTGTGAATGTTGAAAATCGCACAACACCAGGTTATAGTCCAACAGGTTTAATTGGAAGCACTAGCTTTCGGAGCGCCGCTCCTTCATCAGGTGGTTGTAGAGTACACAACCGGAGCGGTGCTCCAAAAGCTAGTGCTTCCAATTAAACCTGTTGGACTATAACCTGATGTTGTGTGATTTTAAACTTTGTACATCCCAGTCCAATACTGGCATCTCCAAATCAGTTGTGAATGGTTATAGACAATTATACGACAAACTAAAGGACACATTTTCATTAATATTCCCAATTGCAACCCTTTTAACGCAACATTCCAAGTTGATGGTCCATCTTGGCTCGTTCCAGATGAGAACCTTTCCATCCCTGGTTTATCTCTTTCAATCTCTTCTGTCAAGCAGAAGATACAAAAGCTTAAACATATGTACCAACAGGATCGAGAACAGCTTCGTCTCCGCTGTTATTAGACTACTGAATGGACTTTTCAAATTTCAAATCTAATATTGATCTCGCTTTTTGTGCACCTATTTTGCAGCTGTAACTTTATATTTCTCATTCCGTTTAATTACCCTATAATCTTTGTGTGATATGATATGCCTATACTGCAGGCAAAACAAAACTTTTCAATGTACCTAAGTGCATGTGACAATAATAAATTAAATCAAAATCAAAGATGTCAGTCTCCAGCCAATTTGACTCACTCCAATATCAAGCCATTCTGTTGTATCAACTGCTGAAAAAACACAAAAAAGGAATAAAACTGGACAGGCCACCTACCATTAACAAAGACACTGGAGATGGCAATGGCAAATTCAGCCATGTCAACCCTACATAGTCCTCCTAACCAACATCTGGAGGCTAATGTCAGAATTGAGAGAGCTATCTTAAACCCATTAAGCAAAAGCCTGACAAAGTCACACTCATGCAATCATAACTTACGTGCAATGTCCCGACAATACCATCACCAGCTGAGAGGGAGTTGTCTTGGGAGTCCTCAAATCTAGTCCAGACAGCATGAAATCTCACAGCATAAGATCAAACATGGGTAAAGAAACTACTGGCTGATTACCACAAGCCACCCACCTCAGCTGACAAATCAATTCTCTTCCATTTTGACCACCATTTTGAGGAAGCACCAAGGGTGGCGAAGGTTCAGAGCATATACTGGATGCCATTAACTGGTTACAACTATACACAATTCATAAAAATGACTTGGATGAGCAAAATGAGTGCACTATAGCTGTTATGGCCATAATAATTATCTTAAACTCCGAGTTGCCTGACACGTTAACAGATCACCATGTTCCAATGCCAACATTTCTGTCTTGGCCTGCTACACTACTCCGGTTAGGCTCAGCACAAGTTGAAGGAACAGTATCTCATTTTCTGCTTGGGGAACTTGCAGAACTCATTGTAGAGTTCAATAAGTTTAGAGATGAATATTCCTTTCCACATATTTTACTCACTCCCACACCTCTGGTCTTGTCATGACATGGGTTGCTTCGTTTACTACCAACTAACTTTCACTCACTCACAGTTGCCAGTATCAACTCTTGTTCTCTGGCTTACTATCAACAATCACTTTGTTTGCTTATCTTTTTTTTCCCTCTGGACTCAGCATCTAGGAAAAGGTGGTATTTATTGAGACAATCTGTTCTGAAAAAGTGTCTGAAAACTTATGAGAAAACACAGAGTCATATGGCACGGGAACAGACCCTTCTGTCCAACCAGTCCAAGCCGACCATAATCCCAAATTAAACTAGTCCAACCTGCCTGCACTTGTCCCATATCCCTCCAAT
This sequence comes from Hemiscyllium ocellatum, assembly GCF_020745735.1. Taxonomy (NCBI): domain Eukaryota; kingdom Metazoa; phylum Chordata; class Chondrichthyes; order Orectolobiformes; family Hemiscylliidae; genus Hemiscyllium; species Hemiscyllium ocellatum. The sequence continues at coordinate 112,590,759 of NC_083405.1, forward strand.
TCTTTCCTACTCAAGTTATCTTGACTCTTAACTGCCTCTAGGCAATTAAATTGGCAATAAGTACTGGCCTAGCCAATGAGGTTCTCATCCTGTGAATTAATAATAAAAAGAAATAGGTACTTTTAGAAGAAAAATGTGGCATGAGGTATTGGAAGAGAGCAGGAGTATGGCATTGAGATAGGGGATCGGCATGATTATGCTGAATAGTAGTCCTATTTTTGATGGTTTTATATTAATTAGTTATTAATTACGAATTTTAAGTAAGAGCAAGACTCAAGCTGGTTGAAGCCAAGACAGAAGGCAAACCATCCTGATCTCATCAAGATGAGGCCTGTCTGGTTAACACTTACTAGATCAGTTGTTTGCTGATACTCATGGTAAGATGCAGTTTATTCGCCAATAACAAGGCGTACTGTATTGCTTGCAAGACAAAGCTTTTCATTGTGCCTCGGTACACGCAACAATAAGTTAATTCAGTTCAATTCAATTCAATTCAATACTGAGGAACAAAGGAATCCTGACTTATGAAATCGATAGTTCCTCTAAGGTGAAATCACAGGTAGATTGGGTGGTGAAGAAGGCTTTGTTAGTCTGGGTGTAGAACATAGGAGTGGGGAACTCTTGTTGCAACTTTATAGAGCATTGGTTAAACTACAGATGAAATATTGTGTGCATTTCTAATCATGATTGCAGTGGAGAGGGTGCAGAGGGTATCCCTTGTTTTTGTGCCATACAAACCTGAACCCTGGCTCTCTATCCATAGATGTTTCTATTCTCCTGAATATTTCCAGCATTTTAGTGTTTAAAATAATTTAACTGCAGTTATAAACAACTTACAACACTGCATCAGTGATATGGTGCAAAAGATATTCTTGCAGTTAATCTCCACATTTCTTGTCAGAATAAGCTTGTCCAGATGTGGATACTTGCATAAGCAACATTTTAAAGTATGAGATATGTACCTGCAGAATGAATTGACAATTTTAAAAAAGTAATATGATTAAAACAAACAAATCTGCAAACAGTAGCTAAACGTATCTTTATGTCTCCAACAGGACAACTTCCTTTCAGTACTTTTTTCTCGAATACACATGTAAGAAAACAGAGCAAAAACAATAGTAGGAATAGACCACACAGAAACTGAAGCCTGCTCTATCATTCATGGGATCATGGCTGATCTTCAATCTGTTATTTTTCCTTACCCTATTCTATTATTCCTTTATTCAATTAGTGTCCAAGTATCTATCAATCAATTTCATTCATGAATATACTTAATAACTCAATTTTCAGAAAGTATTCAATAACTTTCCATAGAAAACACTAATCTACAAGATAAAGACTAATGTAATTGGGGGCAATAAATTAGCATGAACAGAGGACTGATTAATGGGCTCACATGGTCATTTTAAATAGTAATACTCTCATGTTTAGAAATGCTGTCATTTGTATCTTGATGCAGCTCCTCTTGCAGATGGTGGTATTACTACCATTTGGAAGTGGTAAATGGTGTCCAGCTTGTAGAGTACACTCATTCAGATGAGCAAAACGTTTTGTTACAGTCCTGTTATTTGTCTTGTATATAGTGTTTGGAGAGTCACAAGATATGTTTCTCACTGGAGATTTCCCATCTACTGAGCTGAGCTTGCAGCCACAGTATTTATATGGTTGGTTAAGTTAAGTTTCTGGTCAGTGGTAACCTCCTAGAGTATTGATGTGGAATTCAGCAATGGTAATGGCATTGAATGTTATGGGGAGATGGTTAGGCTTTTTTCCTGTTGAGTCATGCCTGAAGTTTGTGCAGCACAGATGTAACTTATGACATATCAGCCCAAGCCTGGTCTTGTTTCTCTTGTTTTAGAGAGATATCAGAAATAAAAAGAAGTCTGGGTGTAGAGAAACTGGGCAAGTAGAACAGGATGCCAAGTGTTCTAATTCACCAGCTGGAATATGGATACTGACTCAGGTAAGGATGAAGGAAGCTCAGATAGACGTCACTTTGGCTTTGAATTTCACAGTTGTCAAGGTCTTCCAGAGTAGCATGTCACTCCTGCAATCTGTCCTTTCATAGGACAGTATCAGTGTTAATACACAATTCTAAGGGATGAGCTGGCCATATGGCCGCGTGAACTCCCCACAAGGTGATCAGTACCCTTTATCATGCATTAATTTGAATTCCATCACACTGACACAGGACACACCAAAATGCCAACCTCTGCAGGCTAGGGTGCATATCATCCACCATGCCTGTACTGAGCTTCCTCAATGGGAACTGAGTCATCTTTCACCTCCAAAGTGGCAGAAGAACTAGAATTAGTAAACAAACAAATAAGATTGACATTGGAGATTTGCGCAAGTGATTCAGAATTATTTCTGTTAATCCTTGGCCTTCTCCTATTTCCCATTCACCTACTTCCACTTGACAACATTAGTCAAAGACACAACCTTAGCTTTCACATTTATACTGTTGACACACTGCTTGGGACAGACAGTGGAATTGTGGTAATGTCACTGTACTAATAATCCGGAGACCCAGGTAAATAGTGTTGGGATACAAGTTTGGCTTCTACTACAGCAGCTGGTGAAAATTTGAATTTAATGAATAAATCTGGAATATAAGGCTAATTTCAGCAAAGATGACGGTCAAACTACCAGACTGTTGTAAAAAATTTGAATGGTTCGCCAATGTCTTTTAAGGAAGGAAATCCGATCTGATCTGGCCCACATGTAAAATCCATACCCACATGAATCTAGTTGACTCTCAATTACCCTCTGAAATGACCTAGTAAGTCATTGAGTTCAAAGCAACCTGTGTTGGGCAAAAAATGATGGTCTGGCCTGTGATGCCTACATCTGGAATTCTGCTGTTCATGTCTCAACTCATAGCAAATCACAATCCCCTATAACCCTACGTTTGCTGTGCTTCACTAGGCGGGTTTTAAAATTCTCATTCTCAAATATCTTCATGTCATTGCAACTCCCTATCTCTGAAATGTCCTCCAATCCCACAACCTTCTAGGATATTTATGCCAATCTAATTTTGAGCTCTTATGCATTCCCATTAATTACTGTTGCCAGACCTTCAGTTGCTTCTCCACCAAACTAAGAAACTACCTCCCTACAATTTTCTTCCCCTCTACCACACATTCCTTTCCTTAAGACACAGAAGGAACATATCTTTTTGGTCGAGCTTTTGGTTATCTGATTGGATATTTCCTTATGTGACTTAATGTTACAAGGTATCTACATTGTAGCAAGATGCGGAGATGCCAGTGTTGGACTGGGATGGACCAAGTCAGAAGTCACATTTATTTGAAATCACAAACTTTCAGAGCGCTACTCCTTCGTCAGATGAAGTGATGTGGGATATCAAACAATGAAGAGATAGAATACAGGAAAGAGATGGAATGCTCGGTGACCTGGTGCAAAGATACCAATCTCTCCTTCTATGTCAGCAAAACTAAAGAGCTGATCCTGGACTTCAGGAAGCAAGGAGGAGGATATACAGAAAGGTAGCCAACATCATCAAAGGCTCCTCCCAAGCCGGTTATAATCACTTCCAACCTCTTCAATCAGGCAGAAGATACAAAAGCTTAATCACATGTGTCAACAGATTCAAGAACAGCTTCTTATCTACAACAATGAAGTGGAGATGGTTGTGAGCATCATATTGCTAGGAGTGAGTATCACCAACAATCTATCATCATGGTCCACTCACATTGCTGTGACAGTCAAGAAGGCACAATAACATCTCTTCTTCCTCAGGAGATGAAGGAAATTCAATATGTCCATAAGGAACCTGACCAAGTTTTACAGATGCACCATAGGAAGCATTCTATCTGGGTGCATCACAGGTTGGTAAAGCAACTGCTCTGCCTGGGATCATAAGAAACTACAGAAAGTTGTGAACACAGCCCAGACCATCATGCAAGCCAACCTTCCATCCATTGACTCCATCTACACATCTTGTTGCTGCAGAAAGGTAGCCAACATCATCAAAGGCTCCTCCCAAGCCGGTTATAATCACTTCCAACCTCTTCAGTCAGGCAGAAGATACAAAAGCTTAATCACATGTATCAAGATTCAAGAACAGCTTCTTCCCCGCTGTTATTAGACTACTGAATGGGCCTCTGAAATTCAAATCTAATGTTGATCTTGCTTTCTGTACACCTTCTTTGCAGCTGTAACTTTGTATTCCTTGCTCTGTTCAATCACCCTATATTCTGGTATGTCTTTGTATGTTATGACCTGTCTGTGCTGCAAGCAAACAAAACTTATACAGTACTTAGGTAATGTTACAATAATAAATCAAATTAAATCACCATCTATGTGCTCCTCACCTCTCACCTCCCCTAACTTCAGCTTCAGCATAAAAAAGTATCTACCTCGATGTCCTTGATGAGCACCTCTCCATTCTTGACCAGCATTGGAGTGGAGCATTAGGTACATAGACTGCAAGTAGTCTTGACTGCATGAAATAAACTACACACATCATTGTTATTAGCGAGCTGTTAGATCTCCAGCACTGATCCACCTATCATCTGTTTTATATACCACAGGTATTTTAGAGAATCTCAGCTTTCAGCCATCAGTAAAGCTGCTTCAAATTCAAGGATGAGCCAAAGGGTCATGAGACATTTTATCTTGGAAGGAAGTTTTTGATTCTGCAGAAGGGTCACTGGACCAGAAATGTTATCTCTGCTTTCACTCCACAGATGCTGCCAGACTTGCTGAGTTTTCCTAGCAATTTCTGTTTTTGTTACTGATTTCCAGCATCTGCATTCTTTGGGTTTTTTGGTTGACTCTTCACTGCCCTTTGAAATAGCTACCTAGCCACTCAGTCATATGCTTCTGTTGTAAAGCTAGAAAGTCTCAGAAAAGGAATGAACAAGGCAAAACACTTGGCATTGACTAAGGCACCATAAATGACAACACCAAAAGCAGTCCTTTCGACTCTGCAAAAGCCTCCTCACTAACACCTGGAGTCTAGTGCAACAATTGGGAGAGCAGTCTCTTGGACCTGTCAAGCTGTTGCTGGGAATGGTCGTATTCATGGAATTGTAGCTTACAGACAATGTCCGAGACAAACCATCACCATTCCTGGGTAAGTCCCATCCCACCAGCAGGACTGACCCAGCAGAGGTAGCAGCACAGTGGTAAACATTAGTCAGGAGAGACTCCCTATTGAGTCTTAATATTGACTCCAAACACTAGGAAGTCTCATGACATCAGGATAAACATGGGCAAGGAAATCTCCTGCTGATTACCATGTACTGTTCTCTCTTGGCTGATAAATCATGTTGAACACCACTTGAAAGAAGCATGGAGAGTGGAAAGATTACAAATAGCTGTCTGGGTAGGGGATTTCAATGTCCATCACCAAGAGTGGGCTTGTCAGAACCACTACCGACTGAGCTGGTCAAGCCTAAAGAACACAACTGCTCGACTGCACTTGGGGCAGGAAGGGAACTAGCAAGATGGAAAAATATATTTGATCTCATTCTCACCAATTTGCTTACTATGGATGCAAATGTCCATAACAGAGTATTGGTAAAACTGATCACAACACAGTATTTGTGGAGAAAATGCCTGCCTTCGCATTGAAGATATCTAATATTATTTTGTGTGGCACTACCATCTTGCTAAATGGGGTGGACTTTAAATACTTAAGACTGAACACATAATGCATGCTCAAAAATCTGCAGCCAGAAGTGCCTGGTAGATAAACCACTGCAGCATCCCTGGAGGTCACCAGAATCTGAGATGCCAGTTTTCAGCCATTTTAGTACACTCCATATGATAACAAGAAATGGTTGTAGGTACTGAATAATCCAAAAGCAATGACACTCCTAGCCAAGCTATTCTAGTACAGTTACAACAGAAGCACATTCCCAAAAATGTGGAAAATTGTGCAGGTGCACAAAAAGCAGGTCAGATCCAACAAAGCCAATTATTGGCTCATCGGTCTACTCTCAATTATCAGTAAAGTGATGGAAGGTGTCAACAATGCTATCAATAGCAACAAAAAGAGAAATTGCTGGAAAGACCCAGCAGTTCTGGCAGCATTTGTGGAGAGATATCAAAGTTAGCATTTTGGGTTGAGTGACCCTTCCTCAGAAGGGTGTTAGACAGGAAAATGTTGATTTTTACACAGAAGATAAGTTGGGATGGGGGGTAAGGAGTAAACAATACATGGGGATAGGGCCCAAAGACAGCAAAGAACAGTTGGACAGACAAAAAAGTACATAACGATCTAACCCACTAGGTGGGTGAATAGCCATCAGTCAAGGTTAGAGGGAGGATTCCTGATGAAGGGCTCCTGCCTGAAACATTGATTTTCCTGCTCCTCAGATGCTGCCCGACCTGCTGTGCTTTTCTAGCACTACTCTAATCTTGACTTGAATCTCCAGCATCTGCGGTCCTCAGTTTTGCCTGGATGAATAGCTATGAATGGGGACGGTTAGTGGCTAATAATGGGTTGTGTATAATAGCAGTCTATATGATAACAAGGCCTGACGTGTGGGGATGGGATAGGACATGGGAGAGCTCAGAACCTAAAGTTGTTGAATTCAATATTGAGTCCAGAAGACCGCAGGATCCCCAAGCAGAAAATTAGGTGCTCTTTTTCCAGGTTGCCGCTAAGCTTCACTGGAAGACTGCAGGAAACCTGAGACAGAAAGAAATATTGACCAGGAAAAAGGTTGTTGTCTTGAACTGGCAGGCAACTGGAAGCTCAGAGTCTTTTCTGCATACAGAATGTAGGTGTTCTGTGAAGTGGTCACCGAATCAATGCGATGCTTCCATAATATAGAATAGACTACATTGTGAGCAGTAGACTAGGTTCTTCTGCATATAAACCAGCAGTTTCCTAGCTACCATCAGTTCAGAGGAGGGGTCTGATTTCTCTCCAGAGATGCTGCCAGACCTGCTGAGCTTTTCCAGCAATTTCTGTTTTTGTTTCTGATTTACAGCATCTGCAGTTCATTTGGTTTTCATACTATCAATACTTGCTAAGTGATAACCTCCACACTGACACACAGTTTGAGTTTCACCAAGATCACACAGTTCCTGACTTCATTACAGCCTTGGTTCAAACACACACAAAAGAACTTAAATCCACATGTGAGGAGAGAGTAACTACCCTTAACATCAAGACCACATTTGACCCAGAATGGCATCAAGAAGCCTTAGCAAGACAGGAGCCTATGGGAATCAGAGAAATGCTCTCCATTGGTTAGTGTCATACCTGGCACAAAGAACGTTGGTTAGGATTGTCAGAGACCAGTCATCTATGCAGGAGTTCCTCACAGTAGTGTCCTCAGTCCAACTATATTCGGCTGTTTCACAAATTATCTTCCCTCCACCATAAGTCCAGAAGTGGAGATGTTCACTGATGATCATGATGTTCAGCACCATTCATGATTCCACAGATAGTGAATTAGTCCTTACCCAATGTGGCCAGACTTCGATAATATCCAAATTCGAGCTAACAAGTAGCAAGTAACATTTACACCACACAAAAGCCAGGCAATAACCATCTCCAAAAAGACAGGACCATTGTCCATTAATTTTGGGGGCTAAGGGGTTGACTTATCAAAAACAACTTATGAGGTTAGGCCTTTTTTCATTACAATTCAGAAAAATGAGGAATGATCTTACAAGTATACAAAGATTTTGAGGGGGCATGACAAGGTAGTGGTTGAGATGAGTAAGGATTCTCGAACTACGGAACAATGTTACAGAATAAGGAGTCATGCATTTAAAACTGAGATGCGAAGGGATTTCTTCTCCCAGAGGGTAGTGAATATCTGGAATTCTCTATGTCAAAAAGTTATGGAGGTGAGTTCACTGCAAGTATTTAAGGAGGAGGTAGGTACATTTTTGAAATATGCTGGCACAAAAGGTGAGCTGACACCTGGGGCAGATCAGTCATGATCTTGTTCAATGGCAGAGCATTCTTGAGGGATTGAATGGCCTGCTCCTGCACCTATATTTCCTGGTTTTTTTTTAGATTAGATTACTTACAGTGTGGAAACAGGCCCTTCGGCCCAACAAGTCCACACCGACCCGCCGAAGCGCAACCCACCCATACCCCTACATATACCCCTTACCTAACACTACGGGCAATTTAGCGTGGCCAATTCACCTGACCCGCACATCTTTGGACTGTGGGAGGAAACCGGAGCACCCGGCGGAAACCCACGCAGACACGGGGAGAACGTGCAAACTCCACACAGTCAGTCGCCTGAGGCGGGAATTGAACCCAGGTCCCTGGCGCTGTGAGGCAGCAGTGCTAACCACTGTGCCACCGTGCCACCTGGTCTTTTGTACAACTCAATTCTGAAAATATACTAGGATAATTATTTTTGACAATATGTAAGTTTTGCATTTGTATAAACAACTTAATCTGCAGACTAGTATTTAATAAGTAGATATTTAGTGTGTCAGAAATTCCCAACAGACACTTGCTGAAATGTGGCTAAGTTAAAAACACAATTAAAGCAAAGAAGCTGGAGATCCTAAACAAGAACAAAGAAGTTGGAGAAACTGCAGGTTAGGCAGCATCTGTGCAGCAAACAAAAATGTTTTGAGAATCCAAATGTTAAATTTGCTTCTCTCTGCACCAACTGCAGAGTTTCTCTGGCACTTTTTGTTTTTATTATAAGCTAAAAACTCCCAGATGTCTATTGTTATATTCAGTCACACTCATAACTTTGAATTTGAACTGAGTTGATTGTAAAATTTTCTCAATCTGTCATTAGTTCTATTTAAATGGACACCCAAAGACTGTTAAACCACAGCATAAGGGCCTTGGGGCAGGAAAGACTGCTGGGTAGTCCAAGAGAACCTACAGGGCTGAAGGGCCTGTTCCCTTGCTGTGTTGTTCTAAATAGGCAAGTTGTGCACTGGACTCCTCTGAGCTCCCATTCACAAATCAGTTTCCATTTGGAAGCTGCGCAGGGCTCTGGCTCCTCAAGTGCATGCAGTCAGAAGCAAGTATGTGGTACTGCAAGCGGTCCAGCTGTACAGGAGAAGAGGAAGAGGGGAACTGATAGCAAACAGGATTCCATGGATAAGGCTGTAGACAGACTTTTCAGTGACAATAGACATGATTCCAGGAATGATGTGTTGCCTCCCTGATGCCAGGGTCAGGAATGTCACAGAACAGCTGCAGGACATTATTCTGGGAGAGGACGTCAATGTTAGGACCAAATACTTCATTAGAAAGCCAGATGTGGTCCTGCAATCAGAATTTATGGGGCTAGTTAGAAAATTAGCAATCAGGACCTTAAAATGTACGAATCGCTGAATTACTCCAAGTGCCACATGTAAATGAGTATGGAAATACACGTAGTTGGATAAAGCAGATGAATGTGTGACTGGAAAGATGGTGCAGGAGGGAGGATTTGAAATTCCTGGGATACTAGCACTGTTCTGGAGATGATGGTATGTACAAGCTGGACAGGATGCATCTGAAAATACAATTGTTATGACACCTTACGTTAGTACTATTAGAAGGGCTTTAAACTAGCTTGACAGGGATTTGGAAACTGAGAGAGGATAATAGAGAAGAATGCCAGACTACAAAAAATACTTAGAGATACAGTAGACACTAGCAGAGAGAATAACAAATTAATAGGTGAAGTCAGCAGAAAGAAATTAAAATCTAAATCTGATTTACTATGCATGAATGTGAATACATAGCATATAATAAGAAAGATTGGGAATCTACAGACACAGATTGCCGTCTGGAAATGTGTTGTGGCGATAAGAGAGATCTGACTCAAGAAAGGACAAGTTAAATATCCGTGGGTATAATGTTTTCGGAAAACATAGAAAAGGAAGGAAAGGAGAAGAGGTGGCCGTATTGGTTAAAGAGCACATTTCACTGGATTGCAGAAAGAGGATGCCTCAGAGGGTTCAAGGAATGCACCAATTTGGCTAAAACAAAAAGGCTACAATTATGTAGCTCGGTATAGTCTAGAGACCACCAACTAGTGGTAAGAAGGAAAAGGAACAAATCTGCAGGGAATTTACTGACAGATGCCAACATTACACAGTACTAATGATGGGGTTAAAGGTACTATAAGGATAACAAGTGAGAAATGTTCCAAAATTGCATTCATAGGATTTCACCAACAAGAAAGAATGCACTGTTAGACCTGGTTCTTGCAAATGAGGTGAGGCACAAGGATCAAACATCAGTGGGGGTCATCTTGAAGTTCAGGATGATGGTGGAGAATAACATTAGTCAATCCACAGTAAGAAAAAGTTAATTGCTGGAGAGCCAACTTTAATGGGGTAAGAATAAACTGGACTGGATTAACTGAAACAAGAGGTTGGTGGGGAAAACTCTAACTAAACAACAGGCTACTTTTAAAGTGGAGATGACTTGGATAAAATGGGAAAAATAGGACAAACAAATCCTGAGCTCCCTGATGACAAAGGAGATAGAAATTAAGAAGAAAAAAAATCTATATGGCAGATGTCAGCTAGTTAATATAACTGAGAGCCAAGAGGAACATGAATTAAGAGAGGCAGTGAGAAATTATGAGAAAGACTGGCAGCCAATGTAAAAGGAATGTCCCAAAGTCTTCTATAGGCATATAATGAATTTTAAAATGGTAAACACAGGGCTAGGGCTGAATAGAGAGCAAAAAAAGGATTTTCACTTGGGAGCAGGGGTATGGCTGAGATTTTAAATAAATACTTTTGTTAACAGAGAACATTGAACATTACAGCGCAGTACAGGCTCTTTGGTTCTGCGCCGCCCTGTGAAACCAATCTGAAGCCCATCTAACTTACACAATTCCATTCTTATCCTTATGCCTATCCAGTGACCACTTAAAAGCCGGTAAAGTTGGCAAGTCTACAGCTGTTGCAGGCAGTGCGTTCCACGCCCCGACTACTCTGAATAAGAGAACAACCTCTGACTTCTGCCCTATATTTATCATCCCTCAATTTGAAGCTATGTCCTCTCATGCTAGCCATCACCATCCTAGGCAAAAGGCTCTCACTGTCCACCCGATCTAACCCTCTGATTATCTTGTAGGTCTCAATTAATTCACCCCTTAATCTTTTTCTCTCGAACAAAAACAGCCTCAAGCCCCTCAACCTTTCCTCATAAGACTTTCCCTTCATACCAGGTAACCTCCTAATAAATCTCCTCTGAACCCTTTCCAAAGCTTCCACATTCTTCCTATAATGCAGTGACCTGAACTGCACACAATACTCTAAGTGCAGCTGCACCCGAGTTTTGTACAGCTGCAGCATGACTTCAAAGTTCCAAACCTCGATCTCTCTGTTAATAAAGGCAAACAGACCATATGCCTTCTTAACAGCCCTATCAATCTGGGTGGCAACTTTGAGGGATCTATGTACATGGCCAATTCCATGCCTCCGTATTCTGTTTTTAACAAAGAAAGAAATGCCACCCAGTCCCCAGTGACAAAGGTGAGAACTCAAGGTCACTTGAAGGGTTCAAAATTGATAAGGAAGTAATGTTGGACAGGCTGTTAGTACCTAAAGTTGACAGGCAATGAAACAGGCAATGAGATGCACGTCAAGATATTGAAGTGAGTGTGGAAATTGCAGGGGCACTAACCATAATCTTTCAGTTTTACCAAGACTCAGGAGTGGTGCCAGAAAACTACAACATTTCAAACAACAGAGCCTTGTTCAAAGCCCAAGCAACCTGAACCTATCAATGCCTCTATCAGGCATCAATTTATTATGATCCAGTACAGGAAAAAAAAGGAATGATTTCCTATGCTCCACAAGGGTAACTGTCATCATCGTCTCAATGCAACCTTACATTCATAGCACCATCACTCATTCGCACTCTGTCATTGTCCAGCCATGTTACGTAGACATGTTCACCTCGTTATCATATCCATGATGTGTATTGAAGGGTTTACACTCACCTATCGCTAACGATCTTTTAACCAGGCTTCCCAGGCACTGCACTTCCTACTAACTTACTGTGGAGGGATTGCCATAAAGCAGGACTATTACCAAAATTCTGTCATTCTTTATCAAACAAATAAGGAGGAAGGTTTGTAATGTAATTCTCCAGCTGTTGGAATTGGGACTCTTGCTTCTCCTGGTATATGATCTAGATGTTGATGTGCAGGGGACAATTTCAAAATTTGCAGGTAACAGAACTTGAAAGAACTATAAACAGTGAGAAGAATAGTGCAGAATGTGAAAGTAATTCACCTGTTCAAGAAGAGAGAGAAACAGAAAATGGGAAATTATAGGTCAATTTGCCTGACCTCGGTCATTGGTAAGATTTTGGATTTCATTATTAAAGATAAGATTGCAGTGTACTTGAAAATGCATGGGAAAAGAGGGCTGACTCAACATGGCTTCATCAAGGAGAGGTCATGCCTGACAAATCTGTTAGAATTCTTTGAGGAGATAATGAGTACATCAGACAAAGTAGAGCTGGTGGATGTGATCTATTTGAATGTCCAGAAGACTTTTGATAAGATGCCACACCTTGTTCCCCAACTGGAAACCACAGATGAAATGTAAAATCCACTCTCTACTGGAGTCCAGGTCTGAGACATTCAAGTCGGGTGACTCTGAACTATACAGGAAATCTAAGTACAATCTTTGCAAAGCCACCAGGGGTGCCGAGAAATAGTACCTGACTAAACCAGAGTCTCAGGGCAACCACATGAACATACATGTACTTTTATAAGGTTTACTCAATGTAACGGCTATAAAACAAAGTTGAGTAGAATCATTGACAACAAGGCATCCTTCCCTGATGAACTCAATGCATACTACGCTCATTTTGAAAATGAGGTCAGTGAAACAATGTCACCTGCTCTAACAGCCTCAGGTGCACCTGTATCCCCAGTCACCATGGCAGACATCAGATTGGTCTTCTTGACAGTGAACCTACGGAAAGCGACTGGCCCCCATGGAGTCGCCACCCATGCTCTCAGACCCTGCGTGTACCAGAATTCGCAGACATCTTTAATCTCTCCGGACTTTCATGTGAGATTCTCACCTGCTTCAAGAAGACCACTTTCATCCCAGTGCCAAAGAAAATTCAGGTTGCATGCCTTAGTGTTTCGAGAAATTAGTAATAGCAAACATTAGCTACAGCCTCCCAGAATGCCTTGATCCACAATGATTGACCTGCTGTTGAAATGGATCCATGGCAGATGGCATTTCCCTTGCCCTACAGTCATCCCTGGAACATCTAGATGACAAGGACACCTATGAGAGACTCCTACTTACTGATTTTAATTCCACCTTCAACACCATAATTCCAACCAAATCCAACTCCAAACTCTGAGACCTAGGACTCTGTTGCTCCCACTGCAACTCAATCCTCAACTTCCTAACCCGCAGACCACAATCAGTAAGGAGAGGCAACAACACCTCCTCCACGGTAATCTCAATACCAATGCCCCACAAGGCTGGATACTCAGTCCCTTACTGTATTCCTTATACACTCAACTGTGTTGATGCTGCAGTCAGGCAAGCACGCTAATGCCTCTTCTTCCTCAGAATGCTAAGGAAATTCAGGAAATGCACAATGCTTCTTGATTTTTATTGATTTTCGTAGATGCATCATGGAAAAATATCATTTCCGGATGCATCACAGCTTAGTATGGCTCTGCCCAAGATCACAAGTAATTATAGCACAGCACAGCACAGTCCATCACAAAACCCAGTCTTTCTTCTATAGATGAAAATGTGTTGCTGGTTAAAGCACAGCAGGTTAGGCAGCATCCAAGAAATAGGAAATTCGACGTTTCGGGCATAAGCCCTTCATCAGGAATGATGCTGCCTAACCTGCTGTGCTTTAACCAGCAACACATTTTCAGCTGTGATCTCCAGCATCTGCAGACCTCATTTTTTACCCTTTCTTCTATAGAGTCTATCTATACTTCCAGAAAGTAACGAACACCATCATAGACCCCTCCAACCCGGATAATAGTCTCTTTCACCCTCTTCCATTGTGCAGAAGATATAAAAGTTTGAAAACACATACCAACAGATTCAAGAACAGTTTCTTCCCTGCCTTATGAACAGAATTCTCATATATTAGAGTTGATCTTTCTCTATGCTTTCTCTGTAGCTGTAACAATATATTCTGTATTCTGTTCTATTACCCTGATGTAATAACAAAAAGTATGATTTGTCTGGATAGCATGCAAAACAATATTAATTGTATCTCAGTACATGACAATAATAAATCAAATCAAAATCACAAGAAGCTGCTAGGTTTTACAAGAGCCCATGTTGTTAGGGGCACGGCATTGTTGGCATAAAGAGAGGATCGGCTGACTGGAAGAACGCAGAGAGTGGAGATAAAGGAGTCTTTTCAGGATGGCAGCCAGTAACTAGTGGAGTTCAGCAGGGGTCAGTGTTGAGTCCACAACTATTCACATTATACATTAACAATCTGAATGAAGGAACTAAAGACATTGTGGCTCGGTTTGCAGATAACACAAAAACAGGTGGAGAGACAGGTAGTGATGGTTTTTGATTAATAAGGGGATCGGTCAAAGGTTATGGGGAGAAGGCAGGAGATTGGGGTTAAGAAACATAAAAGCCATGATTTAATGGCAGAACAGACTCGATGGACCAGGTGGTCTAATTCTGCTCCTATATCTGGTGGTCATATGGTCTAGAATTCTGAAAAGACATGGACAATTTGGTGGAGATGGTAATTAAGTGGCAGATGAGTTTCAATGCACAGAAGTGTGAGGCCTCATGTCTTGGTACAAAGAATTGACAAACAAGAATTATCAGACGAGAGGGAGCAGAAGGGCCTGGTCATATATGTGCACAGATCATTTGAAGGTGGCAAGACAGGTGGAGAGAGAGCAGTTAAAAACATACAGTATCTTCAGCTTTATTAAGGCAGCATAAAGAACAAGAGCAGGGAGGAGATGTTGTTCTTGTATGCAGTATTTGTTGGACCTCAGCTGGAGTGCAGTGTACAATTCAGGACACTGCATTATAGAAAGAGCCATTTACAAGAATGATTGCAGGGATGAGGGACTTCAGCAATGAGAATAGATTGAAGAATTTGGGATGTTCTGTTTAGAGATAAGAAGGCTAAGAGAAGAACCGATGAGAGGTTTTCAAAATCATGAGTTGGCCAGTTAGAGTGATAGGGAGAAAAGTAACAAAATGAGAGGGTATAATTACAAAGGATTTGCAAAAGGAGAAAATGAGATGAGAAAAAAACTTTTTGACACAGCAAGAAGTGAGACTTGGGAATGCACTGCTTGAAAGTGCAGGGGAAGCAGGTTCAAGAGAGAATTAGATGATAGAAATAATGTGAAAGGAAAAGCAGGAAATTGTCAGTAAGTATCCATGCTGGTTTGAAGAGTTGGTGCAAATGAATGGCCTCTTTCTGTACTATAATACTTCTGTGATTCTGTGAAAATGGCTGCTGATGGTCAGGTCACTTTTCCAATTTATGGTCAGACTGCTACAACTCTCAAAGTACCTATTTGACTAGCCATGAGTGGCTTGCCCCCTGTAATGGACATAGCAATATGAAACCCATCTGTGGAATGTATACATCTGATATTGTTTAGCGATTTATGCAGTCTTCCTCTCTCTGAACTTTAAGCTCAACAAACCAGGCTATGGAGAAACCAGCTTGTCCAATATTATTTAAATAGAGAAAAGCTGCAGAAAACTACAAAGTAAAGAGACTTGGGGGTACTTGTGCACAAAACACAGAAATCTATCACACAGTGCAGGAGGTAACCAGTAAGTCTTATGCAATGTTGGCACTTATCTGAAAGGGGTTGGACCTTAAGAGTAGGGAAATCTTACTGAAACTGTATAAGTTGCTGGTGGGACCACATCTGGAGTATTGTGAGAAGCGCTGTCCCCTTATTTAAGGCAAAGATATTTCATTTGAGACAGTTCAGAGAAGGTTCTCTAGGATAATCCTCAGTATGGAAGGATTATCTTCTGAACTGAGAGGATGTTTCCTCTCTGAATAAAAGGGTGCCAATTTAAGACTGAGATGAAGAAGGTTGTGAGTCTTTGGAACTCCTTGCCACAGAAAGTTGTGGGAGCATGGTCCTTATGTATATCTAAGGCTGGGATAAATAGATTCTTGATCGGTAAAAGAATCAAATCTTCTGTGGCAAAGGCAAGTAGGTGAGGAATGTCAGATCACCGATGATCCTCTTGAATGGTGGGCAGTCTTGAGGGTTGAATGGCCTACTCCTGTACCTATTTCATATGGTCTTATCCTTTGTGTAGATAAAATAAGTATTGATAATGTGACCAAATCTGGCAACAGATAACAAATCTTACACCTCATAACCAGGGAAAAGCAGTCAGTCTGCAACCAACTGCAGAAACAGCAGCCAATAGGATAGCAATAACTTTGCCTTTAAAACTAGAGACAATAACATCTTAAAGTCTTTTAGTTTTCTTATAAAAATGCGCCATTCTCTTTAAATGTATTTCTGTGTGGTTGCACGCGTGCACTTGAATGAGATAGCATTAGATTTTCAGGGTGAATATGCAAATATGTGATCCTCTTTGTTTAAACCCACAAATTGATCACACACAATCAAGGATAAGTAATATACATTACAGACATTAATGATGGGAACAAAATGTTTCAGCTACTCTCTCGTTCTGTCTGTTACACTATATTCTCTTATTCCGTCCATTACACTACATCTGAAATATCTGAAATTGAAGCAGAGCAATTGCTGAGAACAGGTATACTTACAGGTTGACAATATTTACTGTACTCTCTAAGATACCTTTGAGAACATCAAGAGAAATGGAGGTTGCACGAAGATCTCTAGAAATGAACAAATACTTCAAATATATGACTAATTTTGAATATAATTAGCTGAACAAGTATGTCTACACAATGGTGTGTGCAGGTGTGTGTCTGTGCGTGTACATACTTAAAATATTGTCACATTTTCTAATTACTTTATTTCTGTCTACTTATTCAAGTCTGCCAAGCAATAATAGCATTTACAGCCAAGAGAGAAGGTAGGAAACTTACTCAAAGACTTTTACAGATGACACTGATTAGATGGCTGGTGGCAATTCATTTGCCCTCATCCTATAACTGATAGTTTTTCTCTTCTCTATTGTAGGAATAAGTGTTTGCTTAGGGAATTAGGGAATGTATTAATCTAGCATTGATCTTTCCGCAATTTGTCCATTTGATTTTAAAGTAAAGGAGCACGAGCATATATTCCTAAAACAAAATAAAACATTTCACATGTATGAGGGGCCTAGATAAGATGAATAACAAGTTTTTTTTCTCTAGGGTGGGGGATTTCAAAACTGGGGAACATACTTTTCAGGTGAGAGGAAAAAGCTTTCATAAGAACATGGGGGCAACGTGTTTTACACAGCGTGGTTTATGTATGGAGTGAACTGCCAGAGGACGTGGTGGATGCAGTTACAACATTTAGAAGACATTTGGCTAAGAACATGAATAGGAAAGGTTTGGAGGGGTATGGGCAATACAGAGGCAGGTGGGACAATTTGGTTTGGAAACAGGGGCAGCATGGACTATTTGGACCAAAGTGTCTGTCTTCATTCTGTGTGAATCTACGATACTGAGCCAAACTGCTTCCTCCCCTCACCTTCTTACACTTCCACCCATGCAAAGGTTTGCTGGTGCCAAATATTCAAAGAGAGCATTGTAATCTATCTCATTCCTTGATTTGTAATTCACTGTGAAGATAAGTAAGCTATTTTTCATGTAATGATCATTGTTCGGCACTTTTCCTATTCCAAGATTAAATTCTAATAGGTAGAACTGTGTGTAAATTAAGATAAGAAGGATCAGATGGCAAATCAACCTGTCCATACATATTAATTACTTAGTTCCAGGGCAAAATTGCTTATGTTTTTAAAGCATAACTTTGACCTTGGACATTAGTATAAATGGTTAATAATTAAACCATCTGACGTACATCAATCCCTATTTTCATTTCTATTGACCTCAATGGTAAGATGTGTTGGGCAGTTTAATCAACATTGGATAATGGAGTAATAAAGTAGGCAAAGTCAAAAAAAAAATTACCTTCCAATTTTTCTGTTCCACTGACACTTTTCAGCTAACTAAAAACACAGGATCTTTCTGTTCTACATGTTTTAATATCAATATCACAGCATTCAGAGCCATTTTATTTATCTGCCAACCCACAGATGAATGTTAAATATTTAAACTACAGTTTAATGCCTACAAGTTCAGTTATAGGGTGGCAATTAAGCTAGATATTTTATAAAACCTTCAAAATGTAATTCAAATATATATATGGAATTGCAGATCTTTGAAAAAATAACATGAATGATTTTAATTTTAATATCGTAATCATACTTACAAATAAATTATTGAAGATAGATGATCAAAAGCACCATTTCCTATTAAGCTTAAATAATTATCACTTATGTTCCTAAAAGAGAGCATAAATTGTAAAATAATTCAAAACATTTATCTTCAGAGAACACATTTTCCATGTTCAATGCTTTGCATCACTTTTGTTAAAAAATACATTAATTTAAAAATAATCCATTAAATTAATAAAGTAATAAAGTTATTTAGAATAGATTGAAATTATCTGCTGTGTTCATATTAGCAAATGGCATTTCAACTTCATGGTTTTCGACTTATTTCTCCTCCCTCTTGGTTTCCACTAGTTAGGGATTATAAATAAATAAGGGGACATAGTGTTAAAATTATGGCCAAACTGTTTGGGAGAGATGGTGGACAGTATTTCTACTCACAAAGGGTGGTAGATGTTTAGAACTTCCTTCCACAAATGGCAGTGAATGTTAGATCAGTAGTTAATTTTAAATCTGAAATAGATACATTTTTGTTAAGCCAAGCTAGTAAGGGATATGGAGTTAGGCCACAGATCAGCCAAGATCTCGCTGAATGCCAGCATAGGTTCAAGGGGATGAATGGTCTACTTTTTGTTAGATGTCACTGATGGTTATCAAATGTTAATTTGGAATCTATCCCTGGTACTTGTAGTTTGCCAATTTGAATATTGCAAATGTGTTCTTCCTAAAGCTACAGGAAAAATATCAAGAAAGAACAAAAGAAAAGTGAATTTGAAATGAGGGGAACTCAGGAAATGAACTCTGGTGGGGGAGTGAGGATTGGGGGATGGATATTGTAACTGTGCTGGTGTAGAAATTTTCTCAGCAACCTGTTCAGAGATGCTACCAGACAGCTCTGAAGTAGGCAGATTTGGACGCAGGCTACCTAGACCAGAGGGAGGGACATTACCACAGCACCAGAAGAGGTTGGTGTAAACTGGGAGATTAAGGGAATAAAGAACCAGAACACTGAAAGGAGTGAGATACTTCTAGTGTGAAAAAGAAAGCTAGGGAAGGGAAGAAGATGCCAACATTAACAAGAAATATATTAACACGAGTTGATGGGATAGTGGGATACCCTTTTCACTCCTTTGGTTCAATGTGGATTTTGCCTAACAATGCTGCTATAACACTTCTTATGAGAACTGACTATGAATTTTGCTGAAAAAGAATTTTATTGAAGCTATTTGTCTTGCCTTCACAGAGTCATTGAGTCATAAAGTTATATAACATGGAAACAGACCCTTCATTCCAACTCATTTATGCCAACCAGATATCCTAAACTGATTTAGTCCCATTTGCCAATATTCGGCCAATATCCCTCTAAACTCTTCTGAAATAACTCCACTGAGGCTGATATCCCATCACCCAGTCACCATTTATTTACATAAAGAGACTCCTTGACATTGATCCAGCTCCCTCAGAGCCAGCTCTCAGAGTGAACAGAACCTCTGACACTCCTGTTTATATCTGTCAGCCAGGGGTCCCTGAGTAGACCAGATTAAAAGCCCCAGTCAGGGAACCCATATTATATAAGGTCCACCTTGCTGACCTCATTACAATCGTTGCATTCCTCCCAGTTAACACACAGTGGCTTGCCTCTTGCACCCAGAGCTTCTTGGAAAATTCATTCTACTTTTCAGGAGACAAAGGTGTACAGGCAGCGACATCTGTTGTATCCATCGCAGATTCCGAGGTATCTTCACCTGTTGGACTATAACCTGGTGTCATGTGACTTTGTCCACCCCACTCCAACACCAGCACCTCCACATCTGACAGCTCCAAAAGCCTCCTGTTTACGGCTGATTATGACATCCCTCCTGTTATGAACCACTTCTCACTTCATGCACCTGTCTCTCTGCCTGTGGTCTCGCTTCTCTTTCTCTCTTTCTCGCTCGCTTTGATGAATAAAACCCAAGTCAACAAACACCTCACATGTCATTCATGTATGGCACAAATTACTTGCCACTTATCAGCCAGCCGAAATCTGGTTGTTCTCCAGGTTTTTTTGAAGCGTTGCAAATGGCGTTGGACATACTGAACAGTTGGGCTTGGAATACTTGTGTGTACTACATATATTAATATACAGGGCTCTGTTCTTTGCAGAACAACCAGTTATAACTCCTTGAATGCTAAAACAGTCCAATTCCACATGCAGGAATACCTGAAAAATATCCAGGCTTGGGCTGAAAAGTAACATTCGCACTACACAAATGCCAGGCAATGTTTATGTTGAGCAAAACAGAATCTAACTGGTGTCCCTGGACATTCAGTGGTGCTACCATCACTGAATCCACTACTTTCAACATCACTGACCAGAAACTGAACTGGAGTAGTCATACAAGTACTGCGGCTACAAGAGCAGGTCACAGGCTAGGAATCCTACATCAAGTAACCGACCTCCTGACTCCCCAACACCTCTCTACCACCTATAAGGCACAAGTCAGGAGTGTGATGGAATATTCCCCATTTGCCTGAATTAGTGCAGCTGCAACAAAAGAAGCTTGACATCATCCACCAAAGTGAAATTGATGAATTTTTCCAATTCCAGACAGGAGAGAGAAACAGCATCAATTATGTTATCAATGTACCGGAGAAAGAGGTGTGGGTGGTAGCCAGTAGGATTGGAACAAGAAATATTCCATGTACCCCACAAAGAGACAGATATAACTGGGGCCCATGCAGGTATCTGTTACCACACCTTTGATCTGAAGAAAGTTGGAGGAATTAAAGGAGAATTTGTTCAAAGTGAGGACAAGTTTGGTCAAGCAGAGGAGGGCGGTTGTGAATGGGGACAGTTCAAGCCTTTCTCCAGGAAGAGAGCTCTGTTCTGACAGTCAGGAGTGCAATGGAATATTCACCACCTGCCTGGATCTGTGCAACTCCAACACAACTCAAGCAGCTTGACACCATCCAGTTTAAAGCAGCTACATTCACAAACATTCGCTCCGTCCACTCCTTCAGTAGCAGCAGTGAGTACTAGCTACAAATAAAGGGCGGCACAGTGGCACAGTGGTTAGCACTGCTGCCTCACAGCGTCAGAGACCCGGGTTCAATTCCCGCCTCAGGCGACTGACTGTGTGGAGTTTGCACGTTCTCCCGTGTCTGCGTGGGTTTCCTCCAGGTGCTCCGGTTTCCTCCCACAGTCCAAAAATGTGCAGGTTAAGTGGATTGGCCATGCGAAATTGCCTGTAGTGTTCGGTGTAGGGGAATGGGTCTGTGTGGGTTGCGCTTTGGTGAGTTGGTGTGGACTTGTTGGGCTGAAGGGCCTGTTTCCACAGTGTAAGTAATCTGATCTGAAATTCACCAGCAGAAAGTCACTTAAGACAGCATGACCACTTCCATCTGGAAGGACATTAGTGGCACAAAGCTAGTTCAATCTTGACATCTGCCTCTTTTTCTGGGGTAGGCTTGCCATCAATGTCCACTAACCCCCACAGTTAGCTTGACTATACATCCTCACACCCTGCTTCCTGTAAAGACTCTTTTCTATTCTTCCAGTTCCTCCATCTCCATAACATTTGTTCCAATGATGCCAACTTCGACAAGGAGACCTCCAAAATGTCTTACTTAGCCAAGGATTTCCCACCACTGTGGTTGACAAGGCTCTTGGCCATGTGCAACTTATCTCCTGCACTTTGGCTTTCACTTGCTCTCTTCCCTCCTATAACAGCAATAGGGTCCCCATTGTCCTCACTTACCATCCCACCAACATCCACATCCAAAAAATCATTAGCCACTTTTTCCATCACCACTAGCAGGATGCCACCACCAGACACATATTCCTCTCTCCTTCCTTGTCAGCCTTCTGCAGAGACCATTCCCTCTAGGACACCTTTGTCCACTCCTTCTCAATTCCCAACTTACCCCACATCACCTTCCCACGCAATCGCAGAATGTGTAATGCCCATTAACTTCCTGCCTCCTCCCTATCCAAAATCCCAGATACACCTACCAGGTGAAGCAGTGATTTACCTGCACTACACTCCAGTCCACTGCATTTCCTGCTCACAATGTGGCCTCCTCTACATTGGGGAAGCAAAGCACAGGCTTGGCAATCACTTTGCAGAACACCTACATTCTGTCTGTAAAAATGACCCTGAGTTTCCCGTTGCCTGCCATTTCAAGACACTAATATGTTCCCTGTCCAATATCTCTGTCTTGGTTTATTCCAGTATTCCAGCAAAGTTCAGCACAAGCTGGAAGGACAATGCCTCATTATCCGCTTGAGAAGCCTGCATCTTTCTGGACTCAGTATCGAGTTCAATAATTTTAGGGTCAGAACACCTTCTCCCATGTCCTTACCCTGAGCCCTGCACACCAGACCTTGTCATCACATAGACTGCTACTACAAATAAGACATTGTCAGCCACTGAAGGTCCCCGTTAGCTATCATTCTCCCAGGCTGACCTTTACACATTCCTTTGTCTACCCAACTGTTTTTTATCCATCTCCACCTACCTTTACTCCTTTCCCATCCCTCGGCCCTTCTCTAACATATATATCAACTTTATCCAAGCAACAAACAGTTCTGACTTGACCTGAAACACTAACTCTGCTTTCTCTCCACAGATGCTGGCAGAATGCTGAGTTTTCCCAGAAAGTTATGATTTTGCTTCTGATTTCCAGTATCCACAGTTCTTTGGATTTTTCTTCATTTATTCGTATTCCCATTTCAGCCCACAATCAAAAATAACGAAAAATAAAAAAAAAGTTAAGAACACAAAACTGACTAAGGATTATCATTGAACTGTGAGCTTCTCTTTTCCCTTTACAAATGTTGACTGACCTATCATGTACCTTCACAATTTTCTGTTTCAGGTTTCAGTGTTTGCAGCTTTTTGAAAAATATCAGTTATAGAGTCATGGAGATGTACAGCATGAAAACAGACTCTTCGGTCCAACCTATTCCATGCCGACCAAATATCCCAACACAATCTAGTCCCACCTGTCAGCACCCAGCCCATATCCCTCTAAACCCTTCCTATTCATAAACCCATCCAAGTGCCTTTTTAAATGTTACAATTGTACCAGCTTCCACCACTTCCTCTGGCAGCTCATTCCATATACGTACCATCCTCTGCATGAAAAAGTTGCCCCTTAGGTCTCTTTTATATCTTTCCCTTCTCCCTCTAAACTTATGCCCTCTCGTTCTGGACTCCCCCACCCACGGAAAAGACTTTGTCTATTTATCCTATCCCCAGCCTGTTTAGCCTCTCCCTAAAACTCAAATCCTCCAACCCTGGAAACATCCTTGTAGATCTTTTCTGAACTCTTTCAAGTTTCACAACATCTTTCTGATAGGAAGGAGA
Organism: Hemiscyllium ocellatum; assembly: GCF_020745735.1. Classification (NCBI taxonomy): domain Eukaryota; kingdom Metazoa; phylum Chordata; class Chondrichthyes; order Orectolobiformes; family Hemiscylliidae; genus Hemiscyllium; species Hemiscyllium ocellatum. The sequence goes on from NC_083405.1 coordinate 112,614,431, forward strand.
TCAGAACTACAGGCAATATTCCAACAGTGGCCTAACCAATGACCTGTATAGCCACAATATAACCTCCCAACTCCTGTATTCAATAATCTCACCACCAGATTAGTCTGGATCACGTTGGCATTAGTAGGGAAGATGTGTTGGGTATGATAGAGGCTATTAAGGTGGACAAATTCCCAGGACCAGATAAGATCTATCCCAGGTTTCTGAGGAAGATGAGAGAGAAAATAGCTGGGGCCCTGACAGATATCTATGTAGCATCCTTAAATACAGGTGGGGTACCGGAGGACCGGAGGGTAGCTTATGTTGTTCCTCTGTAAGAAGGGTAGTAGGGATATTCTGGTAATTACAGACCAGTGAGCCTGACGGCAGCGGAGGGAAAGTTACTGGAGAGGCTACTCAGAGATAGGATCTATTTATATTTAGAAAAGAATGAGCTTCTCAGAGATAGGCAACATGGTTTTGTGTGGGGGGAGATCATGCCTTACCAACTTAATAGAGTTCTTTGAGGAAGTGACCAAGTTGTTAGATGAAAGAAGGGCTGTTGATGTTATATACATGGACTTTAGTAAGACGTTTGATAAGGTTCCCCATGGTAGACTGATGGAGAAAGTGAAGTCATATGGTGTGCAGGGTGTTCTAGCTAGGTGGATAAAGAACTGGTTGAGCAACAGGAGACAGAGAGTAGTAGTTGAAGCGAGTTTCTCAAAATGGAGAAAGGTGACCAGTGGTATTCCATAGGGGTCAGTCTTGGGCCACTGTTGTTTGTAATATACATAAATGATCGAGAAGAAGGCACTATTGGTATGATCAGCAAGTTTGCAGATGACACAAAGATTAGTGGAGTAGCAGAAAGCATAACGGACTGTCAGAGAATACAGGAGGATATAGATAGACTGGAGAGTTGGGCGGAAAAGTGGCAGATGGCTTTCAATTCAGATAAATGTGAGGTGATGCATTTAGGCAAGTCTAATTCTAGAGCGAATTATACAATGAATGGAAGAGCCTTGGGAAAAGTTGATGGGCAGAGAGATCTGTGAGTTCAGGTCCATTGTACCCTGAAGGCTGCTGCACAGGTGGATAGAGTGGTCAAGAAGGCATATGGTAGGCTTGCCTTCATTGGACAGGATATTGAGTATAAGAGCTGGCAAGTTTGTTAAAATTGTACAAGACATTGGTTCGGCCGCATTTAAAATATTGTGTACAGTTCTGGTCGCCACATTACCAAAAGGATGTGGACGCTTTGGAGAGGGTGCAGAGAAGGTTTACAAGGATGTTGCCTGGTATGGAAGGTGCTAGCTATGAAGTGAGGTTGAGTAAGTTAGGTTTATTTTCACTAGAAAAAAGGAGTTTGAGGGGGGACCTGATTGAGGTTTACTAAATCATGAAGGATATAGACAGGGTGGATAGAGACAAGCTTTTTCCTAGGGTGAAGGATTCAATGACCAGAGGTCATGCTTTCGAGGTGAGAAGTGGAAGGTTTCAGGGGGATACACACGGCAAGAACTTCACACAGAGGGTGGTGGGCGTTTGGAATGCATTGCCAGCAGAGGTGGTAGAGGCAGGCACAGTAGATTCATTTAAGATGCGTCTGGACAGATGCATGAGTAGGTGGGGAGCAGAGGGTTACAAATCCTTAGGAATTGACAGACAGGTTTAGACAGTACATTTGGATTAGCTCAGGCTTGAAGGACCAAAGGGCCTGTTCCTGGGCTGTAAACTTTCTTTGTTCTTTGTTCAATAAAGAAAAGCATTTTCTTCACTATCCTTTCTGCGACTCCACTTTCAATGAGCTATGAGCCTGCACTCCAAGGTCTCTTTGTTCAGCAACACTTCCTAGGACCTTACCATTAAGTGTATAAGTCATGCTAAGAATTGCTTTCCCAAAATGCAGCACCTTGCATTTATCTGAATTAAACTCCATCTGCTACTTCTCAGACCATTGGCCCATCAGATCCAGATCCTGTTGTAATCTGAGGTAACCCTCTTCGCTGTCCACTACACCTTCAATTTTGGTGTCATCTGCAAACTTACTAACTATACCTCTTATGCTCGCATCCAAATCATTTATGTAAATGACAAAAAGTAGAGGACCCAGCACCGATCTTTGTGACACTCCACTGGTCACAGGCCTCCAGTCTGAAAAACAACCCTCCACCACACCCTCTGTCTTCTAACTTTGAGCCAGTTCTTTATCCAAATGGCTAGTTCTCCCTGTATTCCGTGAGATCTAACCTTGTTAACCAGTCTCCCATAGGGAACATTGTCGAACGCCTTACTGAAGTCCATACAGATCATGTCCACCGCTCTGCCTTCATCAATCCTCTTTGTTACTTCTTCAAAAAACTCAATCAAGTTTGTGAGACATGATTTCCCATGCACAAAGCCATGTTGACTATCCATAATCACTCCTTGCCTTTTCAAATACATGTACATCCTGACCCTCTGGATTCCCTCCAACAACTTGCCCACCACCGACTTCAGGCTCACTGGTCTATAGTTGCCTGGCCTGTCCTTACCACCTTTCTTAAACAGTGGCACCACGTTAGTCAGCCTCCAGTCTTCCGGCACGTCACCTGTGACTATCGATGATACAAATATCTCAGCAAGAGGCCCAGCAATCACTTCTCTAGCTTCCCACAGAGTTCTTGGGTACACCGGATCAGGTCCTGGGGATTTATCCACCTTTATGCACGCCCTTCTCTGTAATATGGACATTTTTCAAGGTGTCACCATCTATTTCCCTTCACTCTATATCTTCCATATCCTTTTCTACAGTAAATACTGATGCAAAATACTCGTTTAGTATCTCCCCTATTTTCTGTGGCTCCACACAAAGGGCCGCCTTGCTGATATTTGAGGGTCCCTATTCTCTCCCTAGTTACCCTTTTGTTCTTAATATATTAGTAAAAACCCTTCGGATTCTCCTTAATTCTATTTACCAAAGCTATTTCATGTCCCCTTTTTGCCCTCCTGATTTCCCTCTTAAGTGTACTCCTACTACGTTTATACTCTTCTAAGGATTCACTCAATTTATCCTGTATATACCTGACATAGCGCAGCAGGTCAGGCAGCATCCAAGGAGCAGGAGAATTGGCGTTTCGGGCATAAGCCCTTCTTCAGGATGGCCTATGCCCGAAACGTCGATTCTCCTGCTCCTTGGATGCTGCCTGACCTGCTGCGCTTTTCCAGCAACACATTTTTCAGCTCTGATCTCCAGCATCTGTAGTCCTCACTTTCTCCTATATCTGACATAAGCTTCCTTGTTTTTCTTAAACAAACCCTTAATTTCTTTAGTCATCCAGCATTCCCTATATCTCCCAGCCTTACCTCTCACCTTAACAGGAATATACTTTCTCTGGATTCTCACTATCTCATTTCTGAAAGCTTCCCATTTTCCAGCCATCCCTTTACCTGCGAACATCTGCCCCCAATCAGCTTTTGAAAGTTCCTGCCTAATACCGTCAAAATTGGCCTTTCTCCAACTTTTAGATCTAGTCTATCCTTTTCCATCACTATTTTAAATCTAATAGAAATATGGTCGCTGGCCCCAAAGTGCTCCCCCACTGACACCTCAGTCACCTGCCCTGCCTTATTTCCCAACAGTAGGTCATGTTTTGCACCTTCTCTAGTATGTACATCCACATACTGAATCAGAAAATTGTCTTGTCCACACTTAACAAATTGCTCTCCATCTAAACCCTTAACACTATGGCAGTCCCAGTCTATGTTTGGAAAGTTAAAATCCCCTACCATAACCACCCTATTATTCTTACAGATAGCTGAGATCTCCTTACAAGTTTGTTTCTCAATTTCCCTCTGACTATTAGGGGGTCTATAATATAATACCAATAAGGTAATCATCTCTTTCTTATTTCTCAGTTTCACCCAAGTAACTTCCCTAGATGTATTTCCAGGAATATCCTCCCTCAGTACACTGATTCAAATGATTTAACCATTGATAAATTGCACTGTCCCCATCTGAAGACAGCTGTCAAACTTCTGTATGACAACACAAATAGCTTGCAAACATGAAATGAGGGGCAAATGATAAATGGACAGAGCTTGAAAACAATTTTATTGTAATGGTATTTAAAGTACCCAACCCAACCAAGGGATCCGCAAATTTCCAAGAATGAAATGTTGGAAACACAAATGTAACCCAAATCCTTCACTGAATTTCTATTCAATGCAGGCTGAGGATCAGATCAAAATCACATTCATGAGGTGTCTGAAAGGAGTAGATACGGAGAAATTGTTTCCACTTGTGAAAGGAATAAGAATGAGAGGAATTTAAAGTAATTGACAAAAGAAGAAAAACTGGATAAAGCAAAAATTATCGAGGTAAAAACAATGACTGCAGATGCTGGAAACCAGATTCTGGATTAGTGGTGCTGGAAGAGCACAGCAGTTCAGGCAGCATCTGAGGAGCAACGAAATTGACGTTTCGGGCAAAAGCCCTTCATCAGGAATAAAGGCAGTGAGCCTGAAGCGTGGAGAGATAAGCTAGAGGAGGGTGGGGGTGGGGAGAAAGTAGCATAGATTACTATGGGTGAGTGGGGGAGGGGATGAAGGTGATAGGTCAGGGAGGAGAGGGTGGAGTGGATAGGTGGAAAAGGAGATAGGCAGGTAGGACACGTCCGGGCAAGTCATGGGGACAGTGCTGAGCTGGAAGTTTGGAACTAGGGTGAGGTGGGGGAAGGGGAAATGAGGAAACTGTTGAAGTCCACATTGATGCCCTGGGGTTGAAGTGTTCTGAGGTGGAAGATGAGGCGTTCTTCCTCCAGGCGTCTGGTGGTGAGGGAGGGGCAGTGCAGGAGGCCCAGGACCTCCATGTCCTCAGCAGAGTGGGAGGGGGAGTTGAAATGTTGGGCCACGGGACGGTGTGGTTGATTGGTGTGGGTGTCCCTGAGATATTCCCTAAAGCGCTCTACCAGGAGGCGCCCAGTCTCCCCAATGTAGAGGAGACCGCATTGAGAGCAATGGGTACAATAAATGATATTAGTGGATGTGCAGGCAAAACCTTGATAGATGTGGAAGGCTCCTTTAGGGCCTTGGACAGAGGTGAGGGAGGAGGTGTGGGCGCAGGTTTTACAGTTCCTGTGCTGGCAGGGGAAAGTGCCAGGATGGGAGGGTGGGTTGTAGGGGGGGCGTGGACCTGACCAGGTAGTCACGGAGGGAACGGTCTTTGCAGAAGGCGGAAATGGGTGGGGAGGGAAATATATCCTTAGTGGTGGGGTCTTTTTGGAGGTGACGGAAATGTCGGCGGATGATTTGGTTTATGCAATGGTTTGTAGGGTGGAAGGTGAGCACCAGGGGCGTTCTGTCCTTGTTACGGTTGGAGGGGTGGGGTCTGAGGGCAGAGGTGCGAGATGTGGAAGAGATGCATTGGAGGGCATCTTTAACCACGTGGGAAGGGAAATTGTGGTCTCTAAAGAAAGAGGCCATCTGGTGTGTTCTGTGGTGGAACTGGTCCTCCTGGGAACAGATATGGCAGAGGCGGAGGAATTGGGAATACGGGATGGCATTTTTGCAAGAGGTAGGGTGAGAAGAGGTGTAATCCAGATAGCTGTGGGAGTCGGTGGTTTTGTAAAAAATGTCAGTGTCAAGTCGGTCATCATTAATGGAGATGGAAAGGTCCAGGAAGGGGATGGAGGTGTCAGAGATGGTCCAGGTAAATTTAAGGTCAGGTTGCAATGTGTTGGTGAAGTTGATGAATTGCTCAACCTCCTCGCAGGAGCACGAGGTGGTGCCAATGCAGTCATCTATGTAGCAGAGGAAGAGGTGGGGAGTGGTGCCCGTGTAATTACGGAAGATCAACTGTTCTATGTAGCCAACAAAAAGACAGGCATAGCTGGGTCCCATACGTGTGTCAATGACTACCCCTTTGGTCTGGAGGAAGTGGGAGGATTCAAAGGAGAAATTGTTAAGGGTGAGGACCAGTTCAGCCAAACGAATGAGAGTGTCGGTGGAAGGGTACTATTGGGGACATCTGGAGAGGAAAAAACGGAGGGCTTGGAGGCCCTGGTCATGGCGGATGGAGGTGTAGAGGGATTGGATATCCATGGTGAAGATGAGGCGTTGGGGGCCAGGGAAACGGAAGTCTTGGAAGAGGCGGAGGGTGTGGGTGGTGTCTCGAACATACATGGGGAGTTCCTGGACTAGGGGGGATAGAACAGTGTTGAGGTAGGTAGAGATGAGTTCAGTGGGGCAGGAGCATGCTGAGACAATGGGTTGGCCAGGGTGGTCAGGCTTGTGGATCTTGGGAAGGAGGTAGAACCGGGCAGTGCAGGGTTCCTGGACTATGAGGTTGGAAGCTGTGGGTGGGAGATCTCCTGAGGTGATGAGATTCTGTATGGTCTGGGAGATGATGGTTTGGTGATGGGGGGTGGGGTCATGGTCGAGGGGACAGTAGGAAGAGGTGTCCTCAAGTTGGCGTTTGGCTTCAGCGGTGTAGAGGTCTCTCCCACAGTGAATGGTTATGGTCTGAAATGCACTGCCTGAGAGTATGATGAAGGCAAGTTCAAATGAGGCATTCAAATGGGCATTAGACTATTATAAGAAAAAGAATAAATTGCACACTTTCCAGGGAGAAGGCAGAGAAATGACACAAATTGAAGTTGGAGAGCTGATGCATAGATGGTGTGCCAGATGGCCTCCCTCTGTGCTATAAGAATTATGTGATTCACATAAACCTTTACTGTTTCTAAACCAGAATTATGACATTTCATGCACAAAATTGGTAATGTGTTGCTCAGGGGAAAAAAAAGTAGACACAGTTAAGTTAATTAAGGAAAGCCAGCACGGATTTGAAAAGGCAGATTGTGTTTGATTAATCCAATTGAATAATGAGCAAACAGAAGGTTGATTAAAGGAAAACAATAGATGCTGTCTAAGTGTATCTTAACAAAATACTTAAAACATTATTTGAAAAAATTCAATAAAAGGCTGATGAACAAAATTAAGGCTCAAAGTGAAGAAGGATTAGTGCCCATAAAACAAAATTGGCTTGAAGACAGGATAAAAGGCAGTCACAGTAAATGGGTGTTTTTCAGAATGGAGTTCAGTAGACAGCTGTGTTCCTAAGACTCAGTTCTAAAACCACAGCCTTTTTGATCTGCAGACATGAGGTTCACATTTAGCTGCAGTGGCTGACGGATTTTGAATTAATAAAAGAAAGTAGGGAAGTGAAAGCATGTCATGAAACCTTCTTCAATTGCTGTAAAAGCCCATCTGGTTTCCTCAGTTCCTGTAGGGGAAGAACTCTGGCTTCCTTACCTGGTCTGACCTACATGTCATTCCATGCGGATGGCTTATAATTGTCTATTGAAATGATCTAGCAAGCCACTTAGTTCAAGGCCAAAAACGCTGGCCATGCCAGCAATGCTGGCCCCCCCATGAAAAAAGTATTAAAATGCATCAATTATGAATACAAAGTAAAATTTCTAAATTTGCCAATGACATTAAATGTGAAAGTATCAATGAGGACGATGTCAATTGACAAGAACATGACATGAATAGGCTAATAGAATGATAAATTAAATTTAATATACACAAGTGTGCTATGATGCCAGAAGAGAAAGAAAATAATATCACCTGAATGTAGGAGTACAGACTCAACATTGTGAAAGATGTTCAGGAACAGAGGAATTTGGTGCTCTTGTGTACTATTTTTTCAAAGTAGCAGTTCATATTGAGAAGATATTACGCAAAGCAAAACAGATCTTGGGTTTCATATACACCTATTGAGTACAAATGCAGGGAAATTACGCTGAACCTTAATAAAGATCTGGCTAGTTCAATACAGGGGTAGTTCATTCAATTCTGTTGACCACACTTTAGGAAGTCTGTGAAGGTCCTTGAGGGTTTAAAAGAGATTAACCAGAATGGTTCCAAGGATAAGGAAATTTAAGAGAGGTGAGAATGGAAAAATTGAGATTGTTCTCCTTCGAGCAAAAGAAGTTGAGGGGAGGTCAGATAGAGGTATCAAAGATTAAAATGAATTCAGTGAAGCAGACAAAGAAAAGCTGTTCGCATTAGCTATTAGAACAAGAACTAGGGGAAATAAATTTTAAGTTTTACATTCTAGATAAAGAAGGTGAGGAAGAACCTTTTTACCTGGAACACGCTGCCAGTAAAGCTATGGAAATGAAAAGGATTATTTATCTAAAAAGGAAAGGTGGATAAGCACTCAATGGAAATAAATTTGCAAGGCTATAGGAATAAAATGGGGAAATAGGACTGACTAACTTGCTCCTCAGAAAGCTAACATTGACTTGGGTTGAATATTCTCTTTCTGTGTGTAATGACTGTTGAATGGCTTTATTTCCATTTCAAACAGTTGATTTTCACTAATTACCAATACATACGATTCTTTCTCATCACCAAATTCTTAATCAATTTACTTGTGTCATGCTTTACAATAAATTTGAGAATTATGGTTGAATGAAATATTTAGATTTAATCTGAGGTAACCTTCTTCGCTGTCCACTACACCTCCAATTTTGGTGTCAGCTGCAAACTTACTCACTATACCTCTTATGCTCACATCCAAGTCATTCACAAAAATGAAAATGATTATCAAAACTAACTTTGTAACTATCTATGTGCAATGTTCCATTGACATTCTCAATCACTGATTATCAGTCATACTCCAATGTTATTTATTGAAATCATAGTCCACCACTTTGTTAATAAAATTACACATGCTGACTGTGATCATCCAATTAGTCATTCACTGGCCATCAAAACTTTAAAAACATAAATCAATAAATTTATTTTCAACATTTATAATACAAAATTACAAGAAAATTACTTACAAGAAGTGTAAACTTGATAGTTGTGAAAAGGCGCCAGGACCCAAAACTAATATATTATTATTGCTCAGATCCCTGGAGCAAAACATAAACAGAATACATTCTTCAATACATAAAATATGCAGAATATATGATTGCTTAATAAAAATTCACAATCTCGTTCTCAGCTGTATTGTGGGGGAAAGAACAAGAAAAAGTGGAAAATACTGCAAAAAATAGAAAATACTTTAACATGTAATTAATGTAGTTAGCTTGATAGTATATGAAATGTTAATTGTTAACCTTGGTCCATTTATAAATATTGTTCAATTATTTAATGCTTTCTTTATTTCTATTTTTGAAGCGTTTTGCTTTATCCCATCAACATATGTTGGATAACAAAAATATAAAATTTGGGCTAATTGTGCTCTTGTTTCAAATTGTACGTTCACAAAGATAATAATTTCAGATGTGAAGCACATGTTAATATATTAGAACATATAACTAATGAAATGAGTCACCTAAAATGGTTCTGATAAAGAGCAACCAGACACAAAATCTTAAGTCTGCTTTCTCCCCACAGACCTGCTGAGTTTCGTTAGCAATTTCTGTTTTTGTTTCACCTAACATGTAGGCCTGGATTAATGCGGTGCTCCAGATAATAGTTTGAAACCCATGATAAGCAAACGATGTACAAAATTAAATCCCAATGTAGGTCTCATAGTGGAATGAGTACAGAATGTAGAATTATAACATCTACATAATTTCTGCTTCCTCAACCTATCTTTACACATATTATGTATAAGACTTGCTATTTTCTTTGCTGTAGCAAAAGCCCAAGACAAAACATATCTCAATATATCTGCATTCTCTTTTACTTTTGCTGATTTTATTTTTGTCAATTTTATTCCCATGGATCCTCAAAAGATATCAATTCCACATTTCAAGTATGTGGCTAGTATTTATCTACAAGTGTAGTAACAAGAAATGAGAAGCTATATAATAGCAGAGCAAGCAGAGACTAGCTGATTTTGTTTTTATCCTACACATTTTTTAGCGTGTATTGATGGCTAGCAGTAAACCAGGATGCCCGACTAATTTTCCCCTTACCAACATAGCAAATTGAACACAGGACAAGAAGTGCTTAGTTTATCTGTATGCACCACATTATTTTTTGAAAGCTTGTTTTTGCACTTCAGATTTATGGAATGCATACATGATGCGCATGTATATTGATCAGAAATTACTAACTGAAGGGCTTGTAGTCTTTGATTTTATCCTGTCAATCAATCAATGACAATATAAAATGATCATAAAATTTTTAAAAATGTAATATGGGTATAGTGGTGTAATGGTTACATTATTGGTTTGAATATTGATAATCTGGAGGCATGGACTAACAATTCAGAGAAGTGAGTTTAAATTCCACTGTTACACTTGATGAATTTGAATCCAGTTTAAAATAAATTAAACAAATATGAACTGAAAATCTAGTTTTAATACTAGTTACCATGAAGTTTGTCATAAAATTTCAAGCAATTCACTAATGTCCTTTAGGGAAGGAAATCTGAAATCCTTACCTGATTTGGCCAGTACTTGAATCCAGACCCATTGCTATGTGTTCACACTAAACTGCCCTCTGCAGTGGCCTAGCAAGTCACTCAGTTATATCAAACGACTACAAAAAGTATAATAAAACTAAAATCAATTAACCACTCAGTTTCAACTAGGCATTAGATTCACAGAGAACAAAGGCATATACAGCCCTGTTGGCCCTACAAAGACTTCTCACTAACAGCTCAGAATCTGTATCAATTTAGAAAAGCTGTCCCACAGATTACTTAAGGAACAGCTTGATATAGTAATATTTACAGAAACAGACCGATCAGGAAATGACCATTCCCAACCAAATCATGATCAATTACACAAGCCTCAAACCCAACCCGTGATATTCAATGGCATTACCAATAACATTCTGGGTTTAACCATGGGTTAGAAATTTAAGTTAACAATCACATAAAACTGAGGCTGCAAGAGCATGTCAGATCCTGCAGGAAATGACTAATTTCTTAATTCCACAAATCTGTTCACCACTGTTATGGATAGTAGAGAATGACAACCTGAACCCCTTTATTTGCTCCGCTTTCTGTTTGTAAACAGACCACTTTTGTAGCATTTCTCAAAACCCTGTATGTATAAAATCAAATCTAAAATGACATTGAGCAGACACTCTTACATTTATTCTCATCATTTACCATTTACTCTCACATCCAATCAAAGAGTGATTTTATGCAAATTGATAGACTAAAAACCATACATTTAAAGAAAGCAGGCTCATATTAGCAATATCAAACCAATGTTTTTCCTGTCAGTGTACTTGTACAGAAAATCGGCGCTGTTGATTTCATCACTGCATTACTGCATGTTAGGAGCTCAAATGCACTTGGTCTTTATTACAATTGGTTGTAAGATGACTGCCCAGATGGACTGTGCCTCATGACTCACACGACTATGGCAAGCTTGAAATAGGACAGTCTGGTATTGCATTACAATACAAGCATCCAGCTTAACAAACACGAATTTACACTGAGCTACCCACCCAGCAAACAACTGTTCTCAAGCTTTAGCAAAACTATTTGTTTTCATCAGTTTCTTTTCACTCATGACACTCATGTGGGCTATTGGCTTTTCCTCCAATGTCTGTTGGTTGGAACATTTTGCTCTCTGGTTCTGTTTCAGAATCATCTTAGCCAACTCGGCTGATTTAGGACACTGCCTGAGACATCTCTTTCCTTTAGTGGTATTATCTGCATCCAGCAAAGCAGTCACATGAACTGCAGTGGTTCAAGCAACAGCTCACCACCACCCCTCCAATGGCAAATGGGGAGGGGCAATAAATGCTGGCCTGTCATGTTCTGTGAATTAATTTTTTTAAAACTCTTAATTTTTTTGAAAGTAGCACTGTTTGCTTTATGATTCTGCAGTGAAACTCTTTCCATCTCCTGATAGTTGTTTGACTATATCAACCGTGGTTGCTTGTGAAGCACTGCAAATCTTTTCCTGTATGCTCCTAATCTAAGCTTTCAATTTGTTTCTGAGATAAGTGGCTTCAGCTTCATGTCCAGAGCCTGGCATTCCAAATTTTCAGTCCCCATTGCATTGGGCTCTTAGGCAAATTTGTCCTCTTGCTGTGAGCATTGTTCCATCAAAGACTGTCAATTTAGAGAGTTGATTCTCTTCACAGTCATGCTATCAGAGTAGATTTCTTTTGCCTCAGAATATTCTACCTTGGATGAGATAATAAGTCAGGTGTCAAATTCATTGGATTCTGCAAGTTATGTTAATGAAATGACGTTTATTAGCAGGCTGTTTTTTCACCTTGAACTCTGACATTGAACACTAACTGTTCATGCTACCTTTAACGGGCTACAAAGCATGCTTTTGAAGCTTAAAAAATGTCTTCAGTCCATATTTTCTATTCTTTGGAGAGATTTAGGGTGCTCAACAGTGATATAAGTTAGCTACAAATATAGAATGCTAATTAAACCCATATAATCCTGTTGCTTTCAAACTGTGAGTGGAAAGACTGACAGTCCCAGCTTCACAATCCTTTTCAGTTCAACTGGCAGCAGGAAAGAAAAACTTTTGTTTCTCTCCCAGTGCTTTCTGCTGTGGCCTTATAGTGGCTTTCAGCAGCTCTGAAATTCCTGCATTCCTCTTTTAATAGCTACACTTTTATACAGCTTTTCAACTCTAATTCTTAGCTTCACTGTGAGACCAAGTTACAAATTCAAACGAATTCTTTGCTGCTTGGACTTAAGACTTCATTACAACTGATTGCGAGTATGTATGCCTCATGTCAAAGGTCACATGACTACACCAAGCCAGGAAGCGCGTTCATGCAGAATTGCATTTCATCCAACTTAAACATACTTGAATCTGAAGTTATAACCAGACTCAGAAGTAGTGTCTCCACTGTTTCTGCCTGTCTCAACACTCCATTCGCTTTTCTCCCTACTCCCCTCACCGCCATGTTTATTCTCTGTTCTCTATTCCCATATTGTTTCAATCACCAGCCTTGGTGTGTACAAGATGCATTTCAGCTCCTGTAGCTAAATTTTGTACTGTTACAGTTTAACGTCTATACATAGAGTCATACAGCACTGAAAGACCATCGATCCAAACAGTCCATGCCAAACATAATTTCAAACTAAACTAGTCCCACCTGCCTGCGCCTGGCCCATGTCCCTCCAAACCCTTCCTAATCATGTACCAATCCAAATGTCTTTTAAATGTTGTAATTGTACCCAATTCCACCACTTCTTCAGGAAGTTCGTTCTGCATGCAAACCACCCTCTGTAAAGATTTGTCTCTCATGTCTGTTTTAAATCTCTCTCCTTTCACCTTAAAAATGTGCCCTCTAGTCTTGAAATCTTCCATCCTATGGAAAAGACAACTACCATTAACTCTATCTATACCTCTCAATATTTTATAGACTTCTGTCAGGTTGCCTCTCAATCTTCTATGCTCCAGTGAAGAAAGTCCCACCGTTTCTTTATAACTCAAACCTTCCTCTTCTAAACCTTCTCCAGCTTGATAATATCCCTCCTATAATTGGGAAACCAGAACTGGACAGTATTCCAGAAGAGGCCTCACTAATGTCCAGTACAACTTCGATATGACTTCCCAACTCCTATACTTAAAGGACTGAGCAATGAAGGCAAGCGTGGCAAATGCCTTTTTTAACCACCCTGTCCATGTGTGACACAAACTTCGAAGAATTATGTACGTGTATCCCTAGGTACCTTTGTTCTACCACACTGCACAAGGCCCGACCATTAATTGTATAAGCCCTACCCCTGTTTGTTGTAACAAAATGCAATACCCCTCATTTATCCAGATTGATCTCTATCTGCCATTTTTCAACGTCTACTATGCCACAGATTTTGGTGTCACCCACAAACTTACTAACCATGTTCTCATCCAAGTCATTTGTATAAAAGACAAATAAAAGAAGACCCAGAACCGATCCCTGTGGAACACCACTGGTGACAGGCCTCCAGTCCAAAAAGCAACCCTCCATCACCATTCTGTCTCCTGTCTGTATCTAATTGGCAAGCTCACTCTGAATCCCACTTGACCTAATTTTACTAATTAGTCTACCACATGGAACCTTGTCAAAAGCTTTACAAAAATCGAAATCGACAACATCTACTGCTCTGCCATCAATATTTTTGGTAATTTCTTCAAAAAACACAATCAAATTTGAGAGGCATGATTTTCCTCACACAAAAACCATGCTGACTAATCCTAATCAATTTTTGCCTCTCTAAAATGTCCATAAATCCTATCTTTTATAATCACCTTCAACAACTTATCCACAACCAAATTCAGACTCACAGGCTATAGTTCCCCAATTTCTCCATACAACCTTTCTTAAGCAAAGGCACAACATGAGCCACCCTCAAGTCATCAGACACCTCATCTATAGTTAAATCTTAAATAATAGAGTATATATGCAGATTAGTTGCCTTAGCAGTGCTGATTTTGAAAGTGAACAGTTGTCATACTATCTCACAAGTTGTTCATGCAAAGTTTCTGGTGGAATGCATTGCATGTACAGTAAGTATGCCAATCCCAATTATATTCCGCGTCTAATGCATCATCCTGAAATACTTTCACCAACTCCAACTAGACCCCACCACCAAGAACATCTTCTCCTCCCCACCCCTCTTTGCCTTCTGCAAGGATTGTTCCCTTTGTCGATCCTTGGCTTGTGCCACTCTCCCCACAAACTCCCCGAACCCCAGGTACTTTCCCCATAACCATAAAGGATGCAAAACCTGCCACCACACCAACTCCCCTTACCTCCATCAAGGGCCCCAAACAGTCCTTTCAGGTGAGGCAGAGGTTCGCATTCCTCTGCTCCAACCGAGTTTACTATATCCAGTGCTCCTTATGTGATCGTATCTACATCGGGGAGACCAAATGTTAACAGGAACGTTTCACAAAGCATTTCAGCCGGGCCCGCAGGGACTGACCTGACCTCCCTATCACTGCTCATTTTAATTCCCCTTCCCACTCCCTTTCCAACATGACCATCCTTGGCCTCCTCGATTGCCACAGCAAATTGGAGGAACAACACCTCATCTTCTACCTGGGCAGCCTACAGCCCAGAGGACTCAAATTGAGTTCTCCAATTTCAAACAACCTCCCTTCCCATCACCAGACTCCCTTCCCAGCCCCTCCCCTCCCTTCTATTCCTCTCATCGATCCTTCTTTTTAGCCACTGTGAGGTTTATTCCTCCCATCGATCAACTAGGTCATATCCTCTACCTGTCTTCACCTATCCCCACATCATCACCCTGCCAACCCCAATACCCCCCTTTGTCTGCAGCTCACCTGTCACCCACCCCCAGTCCTGAAGAAGGGTTACATCCGAAACATTGCCTTCTCCACATTCTGATACTTCCTGGCTTACTGTATTCCTCTAGCCTCCTGCTTGTCTACCTTGTATCCAGAACCTACAGATTTTTTATCAGCCTCTATTCTAATTATACTGGCAGCAAACTTAGCCTAACAAGAAACAGCGCAGTTGTCAGTTCACTTGAAAATCAAACTTCAAATGATTGAACTCAGCAGTTCGAGAACTCCTTCAGAATTGATGATAAAACAGCAAGATGAGATGGATGTTTCTGACAAGGCGACTATCTTGAGGATCAGATGCTTTTCTTACTGAATTCAAAATCCTTCAGAAGCAAGCTACAAGGTTCTAACGTTCAGGTCACTGTAACTGTTAGTCTGGAGTCTTTGTTTACTTGGTATCATTCAGATTAATTTAAAAGGACTCATTCAAATTTTGCCTGTGTTTGGCCCATCTTTCCTATTCAATCCAAATGTTTTTTAAATGTTGCAATTGTACTTCCTCTGGCAGCTTGTTCCATATACGCACCATCAAATGTGTGAAAAAGTTGCCCCAGGTTCCTTTTAGATCTTCTCCTGTGGGTGGCACGGTGGCACAGTGGTTAGCACTGCTGCTCACAGTGCCAGAGACCCGGGTTCAATTCCTGCCTCAGGCGACTGACTGTGTGGAGTTTGCACATTCTCCCCGTGTCTGTGTGGGTTTCCTCTGGATGCTCTGGTTTCCTCCCACCAGTCTGAAAATGTGCGGGTTAGGTGAATTGGCTATGTGAAATTGCCCATCGTGTTAGGCGAAGGGGTAAATGTAGGGGAATGGGTCTGGGCGGGTTGCGCTTCGGCAGGTCGGTGTGGACTTGTTGGGCCGGAGGGCCTGTTTCCACACTGTAAGTAATCTAACCTTAAAGCTATGCTCTCTAGTTTTGGACTCCCCTACCCTCGCGAGAGACCTTGGCTATTAACCTTATCTATGCCTTCATGATTTCACAAAACTCTAAGGTCATCCCGCAACCTCCTATACTCCAGGAAAAAAGAAATCCCAGCCTATGCTTATAACCCAAACCCTCCAGTCTCAGTAAAATCATTGTAAATCTTTTCTGCACCATCCCCAGAGTAATAACATCCTTCCAATAGCAGTGTGCCTAAATTTTTTCTACTCAAAATGTGGCCTTACCAATGTCTTGCATAGCAATAACATGATGGCCCATCTGCTGCACTCAATGCTCTGAACAATGAAGGCATGTTTGCCATATGCCTTCTTCACCACCTTGTCTACCTGTGGCACCACTTTCAAGCAACTATGTACCTGCACCCCAAGATCTTTGTTTAACAACACTCCCCATTAACTGTGCAAGTCAGAGTCAAACAGCCATAGAAATATACAACATGGAGACAGATTCTATGGTCCAACTCATCCATGCCAATCAGATATCCCAACCCAATCTAGTCCCACCTGCCAGCACCCGGCCCATATCCCTCCAAACCCTTCCTATTCATATACCCATCCAGATGCTTTTTAAATGTTGCAATTGTGCTAGCCTCCATCACTTCCTCTGGCAGCTCATTCCATACACGTACCAGCCTCTGCATGAAAACATTGCCTCTTAGATCCCTTTTATGTCTTTCCCCTCTCACCCTAAACCTATGCCTTCTAGTTCTGGACTCCCATCCCAGGGAAGAGACTTTATCTATTTATCCCATCCATGCATCTCATGATTTTATAAACCTCTATAAAAGGTGACCCCTCCGCCTCAGACGCTGCAGGGAAAACAGCCCCAGCCTATTCAACCTCTCCCTAGACCTCAATCCTCCAACCCTGACAACATCTTTGTAAATCTTTTCTGAACCCTTTCAAGATTCACAACATTTTTCCAATAAGAAGGAGACCAGAATTGCATGCAATATTCCAAAAGTGGCCGAACCAATGTCCTGTACAGCCACAACATGACCTCCCAACTCCTGTACTCAATATTCTGACCAATAAAGGAAAGCATACCAAAAACCTTCTTCACTATCCTACCTACCTGTGACTCCACTTTCAAGGAGCTATGAGCCTGGGCTTCAAGGTCTCTTTGTTCAGCAACATTCACGAGGACCTTACCCTTAACTGTGTAAGTCCTGCTAAGATTTGCTTTCCCAAAATGCAGCACCTCACATTTATCTAAACTAAACTCCATCTGTCACTCCTCAGCCCATTGGCCAATCTGATCAAGATCCCGTTGGTAACCTGCTTTGCTGTCCACTACACCTCCAATTTTGGTGTCATCTGCAAACTTACTAACTATACCTCTTATGCTCACATCCAAATCATTTATATAAATGATAAAAAGTAGTGGACCCAGCACCGATCTTAGTGGCACTGGTCACAGGCCTCCAGTCTGAAAAATAACCCATCACCACCACCCTTGGTCTTCTGTCTTTGAGCCACTTCTGTATTCATATGTTAGTTCTCCTTGTAGTACATGAGATCTAACCTTGCTAACCAGTCTCCCATAGGGAACCTTGTCAAATGCCTTACTGAAGTCCATACAGATCACATCCACCGCTCTGCCCTCATCAATTCTCTTTGTTTCTTCTTCAAAAAACTCAATCAAGTTTGTGAGACATGATTTCCCAAAGCATTGCAAAAAGCAATGTCGACCATCCCTGATCCTTGCCTTTCCAAATACATGTACATCCTGTCCCTCAGGATTCCCTCCAAAAACTTGTTCACCACCGATGTCAGGCTCACTGGTCTATAGTTCCCTGGCTTGTCCTTACCATCCTTCTGATACAGTGACACCACATTAGTCAACCTCCAGTCTTCCGGCACCTCATTTGTGACTATTGATAATAAAAATATCTCAGCAAGAGGCCCAGCAATCACTTCCTAGCTTCCCAAACAGTTCTAGGGTACACCTGATCAGGTCCTGGGGATTTATCCACTTTTATGTGTTTCAAAACATCCAACACTTCCTCCTCTGTAATATGGACAGTTTTCAAGATGTCACCATCTATTTCCCTACATTGTATATCTTCCATGTTCTCTTCCACAGTAAATACTCGTTTAGTATCTCCCTCATCTCCTGCGGCTCCACACAAAGGCCGCCTTGCTGGTCTTTGAGGGGCCCTATTCTCTCTCAAGTATTTGTAAAAACCCTTTGGATTCTCCTTAATTCTATTTGCCAACACTATCTCATGTCCCCTTTTTGCCCTCCTGACTTCCCTCTTAAGTATATAAGTATATTCCTACAGCGTTTATACTCTAAGGATTCACTCGATCTATCCTGTCTATATCTGACATATGCTTCTTTCTTTTTCTTAATCAAACCCTCAATTTCTTTAGTCATCCCACATTCCCTACACCTACCAGCCTTTCCTTTCACCCTAACAGGAATATACTTTCCCTGGATTCTCATTATCTCATTTCTGAAGGTTTCCCAGATTTCCCAATTTAGACCTTCAACTTTTAGATCTGGTCTATCTTTATCCATCACTATTTTAAAACTAATAGAGTTGTGGTTGCTGGCCCCAAAGTGCTCCCCCACTGACACCTCAATCACCTGCCCTGCCTTATTTCCCAAGAATAGGTCAAGTTTTGCACCTTCTCTAGTAGGTACATCCACATACTGAATCAGAAAATTTTCTTGTACACACTTAACAAATTCCTCTCCAACTAAACCCATAACACTATGGCAGCCCCAGTTTATGTTTGGAAAATTAAAATCCCCTCCCATAACCACCCTATTATTCTTACAGATAGCTGAGATCTCCTTACAAGTTTGTTTTTCAATTTCTCTCTAACCATTCCGGGGGGCCTATAACACAATCCCAACAAGTTGATCATCCCTTTCTTATTTCTGGGTTCAATCTAAATAACTTCCCTGGATGTATTTCCGGAAATATCCTCCCTCAGTACAGCTGTAATGCTATCCCTTATCAAAAACGTCATTCCCCCTCCTCTCTTGCCTCTCTTTCTGTCCTTCCTGTCACATTTGTATCCTGGGACATTAAGCTGCCAGTCCTGTCCATCCCTGAGCCACATTTCTGTAATTGCTGTGATATCCTAGTCCCAAATTTCTAACCATGCCTTGAGATTATCTGCCTTCCCTGTTAGGCCTCTTGCATTGAAATAAATGCAGTTTAATTTATCAGTCCGAGCTTTGTCCCTGCCTGCCCTGACTGTTTGACTCGCTTCTGTTCTCAACTGTACTAGTCTCAGTTCTCTTTCCTCAGTATCTCCCTGGGTCCCATCACCCCAACTTTACAAGTTTAAATCCTCCTGAGCAGATCTAGCAAATCACCCTGCCAGTATATTAGTCCTCTTCCAATTCAGGTGCAATCCATCCTTCTTATACAGGTCACTTCTACCCCAGGAAAGATTCCAATGATCCAAAAATATGAATCCTTCTCTCATACGACAGCTCTTCAGCCACTCATTCGTCTGTTCTATACTCCTATTTTTACCCTCACTAGCTCACAGCACCTGGAAGACTCCAGATAATACTGTTCTCAAAGATCTCAAAGTCTGGTGTTTGTTTGTCTTATCAAAATGCAACATCATGCATTTATCTGAATTAAACTCCATCTGATATTCCTTGGCTTACTGGTCCAGTTGATTAAGATCCTATTGTACACTTACATACTTTCTTTGCTGTCCACTATACCACCAGTTTTAGTATCATCTGCAAACTTACTCATCAGGCATTTTAAATGCTCATCCAAATTGTTTATGTAAATGATGAACAATAGTGGACCCTGCAAGTAGCAGCACACCAGTGGTCACCGACCTCCTGTTTGAACTACAACCCTCTATCACCGCCTTCTGTTTCTCAAAAATATGCTTGAAATCAGAGAATTTGTAAAGTTGTTCAAGGAATGACACATTGAAAAATCAGGAGAGTCAGAGGGAAACTTTTAACAATTTCTTTCTCACAAAGAATCAGTGGACGTTCAAATCATAGCTTGAGAAAGTCTAATAACATAATTAATAAACCGTTTGTACACTAGGCAAAGGCCAACAGGCCACCAGTTCAAATCCAAACTCAAAATCATATAGTATAGAAGATGGTCTTAGGCTCATCAAATCTACATTAAATCTATATTAGTTCCACCTTCCAGCACTAGGCCCATAGCCTTGAAATGTTGTGATAATTCAAGTGCTCATCCAAGTACTTTTTAAAGATTATGAGGTTATTGTCTCAACTACCCTCCCAGGCAGTACATTCCAGACTCCACCAATCCGTGAGTGAGAAAGGTTTTCCTCAACTTTCCTCCAAACTTCCTGCCTTTTACCTTAAAATTATGACATTAGAATAAATGATACAAATATATAAATCATACAGTTTACATCCCAGTTACGCCAACTGAGCAAATGACAATAGCTATCTGTACATAATGTTTCAAAATTTCATAAAGTGAGTGCATCTAGAAAATGTATCAAAATAATTTGATGTTTCTATTCATTAATGTGTTTTGCAAATATTCAGTCAATAACCTGCAATCGTTTCTTTTTTTAAAAATTCTCCCCTTGAGCAAAGTAAGATCTTTACTTTCATCTCCAAATCATTAATCGGTCTTTGGGGATCAAAACTTCCAATGATTTGACCAATAACGGTCAAGAATGTTTGACCTCTCCAACTGATTGAAAAAAAATGGCAATTTTAACAATAGATCAAAAGTGAAGGTCTTATTGGTTAAAATAATTTCAACAATTGTGATTTTACCCAAAACTTAAATAACTTTGATTATAGTTTTAAATGACATTTAGCTCCCAGTTTTGCAGTTGATATTTCTTGCCTTTACCAGTTTCACATTAATTTTTTTCTAGCTACAAATGTTCCTTTGCACCAATGCTCTCATTTACACCAATCATTTTCCATTCCCTGAAGTTAAATGGAACTGCTTAACCTTTCTGCACTACTTCCTGATCTCCTGTTCTGTGAATCCACTTTACTTCTATGTAAATTGAGTATTGATATTTCTTAAGAATGCAATATCAAAATGAGAAGGAATTTAAAAGATTTCTGCAAGCTAGTGGTTACATCTGTTAGCCTAATGTAAATTCTGATGTACAACTTCTAAATCTACCAAAACATTAAATTATAATAACTAATTGATATTTTAATTAATGATTCAAATCTCCTGACTTCATCTTTGAATCTCTCGATTTGGGAAGTGCAATTACTGGATTGAAAAATAATGCACATTTCTCCATTATTTCAATACAGTTGGAGAATAAAGACACTGGCTGCTAAAGGCCCGTCAGTTTAATGTCAATTGTGGGGAAATTACTTGAATTTAAGGGTGTATGGGTTGAGTGCTAATCACATGAGTACATATCAGCTGATCAAAGATAGCAAGCAAGGATTTTTTTTTAATTAAATTGTAATTGACTCATCTTGTTGAACTTTTGAGGTCAGTAATAAGATTGACAAAGAAATGTCAAATGTTGTTAGCCAAATGGACTTTGAGAAAACAACATATAGGTTTTATTTCAAAAGATTACTGGCTAAAAACAGAGCGCATGAAAGAGTTGGGAGTAGCTTTGTGACAAGATACAAATTTGTTGAAAGGTAGGAGGTAAAAAGAGCAGGACGAAAGGTACAACTGAAAGATAGGATGGGACAAGTGATATTTCCAGGTCCCAGCATTTCATGATATTTACTCAAGAATTGGATGAAAAAAAATAGTATTATACATGGAGTCACACAGCATGGAAACAGACCCGTAAGTCCAACGAGAGCACGCTGACGATGTTCCCAACTAAATTAGTCCTACCAGCCTGTACCTGGCCCATATCCATCCAAACCTTTCCTTTTCATGTACTTATCCAAATGTTTTTTAAACATCATAACTGCACTTGCATCCACCACTTTCTCTGGCAGTTCAGTCCACACATGAACCACTCTATGTCAAAAAGTTTCCCCTCAGGTCCTTTCCAAATCTTTCTCTTCTCAACATAAAAATATGTCCCCCAGTTTTGAACTCCCCCACCCTAGGGAAAAGACCCTTGCTATTCACCTTATCTAAGCCCTTCATGATTTCATAAACCCAATAAGGTCACCCCTCAACCTCCTACTCTCCAGTGAAAAAGTCCCAGACTATTTTTATATCTCAAACCCTCCATACAAGGCAACATCCTGGTACATGTTTCTGATGAAGGGCTCTGGCCCGAAACGTCGAATTTCCTGTTCCTTGGATGCTGCCTAACCTGCTGTGCTTTAACCAGCAACACATTTTCACATCTTTTCTGAACCCTCTCTAGTTTAATAATATTTTCCTATAACAGGCAACCAGACCTGGACAGTATTCCAGAAGAGGCCTTACCAACATCCTGTACAAACTCAACATAACGTCCAAACTCCTACACTCAAAGGTGGGAGCAATAAAGGCAAGCATGCTAAATGCCTTCTTAATCACCCTGTCTATCAGTGACAGAAACTTTCAAGAATTATGCACCTGAATCCCTCAGTCTCTTTTCTACATCACTACCCAGGGGTCTACCATTAATTTCTGTACTTGTTTGTAGGCAATACCTTACATTTATCCAAATTAAACTCCATCTGCCACTCCTCAGCTATTGACCCAGCCGATTAAAATCCCATTGTAATCTTAGATAACCTTCTTCCAATGATAGTACACCATACTACCAATTTTGGTATCATCAGCAAACTTACGTACCATGCCTTCTTTATGCGAGCATAAGAGGTACAATTAGTAAGTTTGCAGATGACACCAAAGTTGGAGGTATAGTAGACAGCGAAGAGGGTTACCTCAGATTACAACAGAAACCGGACCAGATGGGCTAATGGGCTGAGAAATACTAGATGGAGTTTAATTCAGATAAATGCGAGGTGCCACATTTTGGGAAAGCAAACCTTAGCAGGACTTACACACTTAATGGTAAGGTCCTAGGGAGTGTTGCTGAACAAAGAGACCTTGGAGTGCAGCTTCATAGCTCCTTGAAAGTAGAATCGCAGGTAGATAGGATCATGAAGAAGGTGCTTGGTATGCTTTCTTTTATTGGTCAGAGTATTGAGTACAGGAGTTGGAAGGTCATATTGTGGCTGTACAGGACATTGGTTCGACCACTGTTGGAATATTGTGTGCAATTCTGGTCTCCTTCCTATCAGCAAGATGTTGTGAAACTTGAAAGAGTTCAGAAAAAATTTACAAGGATGTTGTCAGGGTTGGAGGATTTGAGCTATAGGGAGAGGCTGAACAGGCTGGGGCTGTTTTCCCTGGACCATCGGAGGCTGAAGGATGACCTTATAGAGGTTTACAAAATTATGAGGGGCATGGATAGGGTAAATAGACAAAGTCTCTTCCCTGGGGTGGGGGAGTCGAGAACTAGAGGGCATAGGTTTAGGGTGAGAGGGAAAGATATAAAAGAGACCAAAGGGGCAACATTTTCACACAGAGGGTGGTACGTGTATGGAATGAGCTGCCAGAGGAAGTGGTGGAGGCTGATACAATTGCAACATTTAAGAGGCATTTGGATGGGTATATGAATAGGAAGGGTTTGGAGGGATATGGGCCAAATGCTGGCAGGTGAGACTAGATTAGGTTGGGATATCTGGTTGGTATGGACAGGTTGGACCAAAGGGTTTGTTTCCATGCTGTATATCTTTATGACTCTATGACTCCAAGACAAGCAAAGGTGGACCCAGTACCAATTTCATCTCCTGAGGTTCAACACAAAGACAACCTTGTTGATCTTTAAGGGGTCCTGCTCTCTCTCATTGCTCTCTAGCTGTATCTTTTTGGATTACCTTTAACCTTATCTGCCCAGGCTATCACATATCCCCTCTTTGCCTTCCAGATCTCCTTCATAAGAATGCCCCTACAACACTTTAGAATCAAGATATAGTTGTCTATATCTAATATGATTCCTTTTTATTCTAGACTAGAACTTCAATATTTTTATTCATCCATTGCTCCCTTACCAGCTTTGCCTTTCACCCTAACAGAAAGTAATGTTTCAGAATGCTCATTTTCATACTTTTGAAGATCTCCCACTTGTCAGTCATCCCTCTACCTGCAAACAGACTACTCCAACCAACTTTTAAAAGTTCTTGTTTCATACCCTTAAAATTTGCCTTATTTCAATTAAGAATTTAGAAACTAAGAACTGTAGAACAATGAAAAAATTTGGAGGAAAATGAGAAAAGTTTACGAATTATCTAATGAAAACAGACAGCAAAAATATGCCATCAAGACCAATGGTATGCTGACCCAGTCCTGCTGAAGTATAGAAGGGAAGAAATTTTGGTTTGGTTATATAGAGACTTCATCAGAACAGTTGGAGTACAGTATTACCTTGGGGTGCACTGTATCTCAGAGTGATATTTAGATTAACAGGATTGCATTATATATTTAAATAATGTTGGAAAAAATATATAACATTATGGGGGATATAGCACATAAATTTGGTTTTTAATTCCCTTGTGTACAGAAGAGTGAATGTTGATTAAACAGTTTGAAATGTGGAAAGAATTTAATAGAATGGATGTGACTGAACAAATTTATTGAGCGGAAGAATTAAGAACGTTAATGCTAGGTCACTTAACTGAGACATCAGGATGTACATTTTCACCCGAACTATTGGAGAAACTTGAATTCTTTCCAGCAAAAGTCTATGGATGCTGAGACAATTAGAACTTTTAAGATTAAGTCTCTGAATTATTGTTGGCCCAGGTATCAAAGCTTAAAATAGTCACTCCAGTTGCTATATTCCACATGTAAATAGCAAAGCATCAGCCAAATACTACCAGATTTTATTGCTGGCTGTAAAGAACAAACAGCATGAAGTCTGACCTAACCATCTCATACGGAGATCCAAGTATTTATTTTGAGAAAACTTACAAAAACACACATTCCATTACAACAAAACCATATCTCCCAGAAGAATAAAATCAAGCGTATATGGTGTCACAGTCAATAAAGTATTGACATTTTCTCAAGTCTCACAAGGCCCGTGCAAGCAAATAGACTATTTCATTTGGGAGATAAGGAAAAAAATAGACAACAATTATTAAAATATCCATACAACAAAAATAGCCATTGAGTCCATACAACAACAGAGATAATACATTGCATTTCTGAAATGTGTGAAATACATAAAACAATTATTCAACAATATTCTGGTACTGTTAAAGCACTACCAATACTAGTTTGCTTTTGTCAATTTGTGATGTTCCTCAACTATAATTACACTGATTCTCTGCAGCATCTGCCACAGTCTTTTGAGTTTCTAGTAAGGTCTAAGATTTTTAAAAGAACATTTCAGTTTATGTATCTGAAGATCAAACATCCTCATTAGCTGCATTTTGAGGCAGCCCACTTCACAATTAGTGGTAACAGGATGGAATCTTCAGGCAAAAAAAAAGTGAATCAACATCAGCAGCCAAACACATGCTAAAGGGAAGAAAATGAATACAGTTAAATACTGAGAAAAATCTTAACTTGTTACCAGATCTACTGTTGGATTTTCATTAGAATATGCTATGCAAATTGGTGCATTTCTAAAAATGCATTGGATAATGTCAATTGGCTACTTGAAGCCAACAGGGATAGTATACCTAACCAGCAACTACATTCACATCAGAAAGCAGCTTGTAATATCCAGGAAGAACAGGCATGATTACAGTATGTTGCATTAATTATGCAACCATATTTTGCAAAACCTTGAGAGCAAATTGTTTCTCTAACAATCAAGTTGCTCTTCAGACTGAGTCACAGGCTATATTTCTCTGGTATATCGTTTTTAGAACAATTTTTTGTCGACTCTGGGGATCCTATTCTATCATGGTTGAGGTGATAGAACTCCAAAATACCATAACCTTCCTCTATCTCTTGGAATTTCTAGACTTTCAGCAGCCAGAAGTTTAGAGATGTGTGTGTGTTTGGAGATAACTTGTGTTTAATTAAATCATTAGATTAAGCTTGCATATACTGGTCAGGCTTGTGACTTATGGTGCCTGGTAGCATTCCTACCTCTTGTCCGACTTATCCACAGTTGTATGAGAAAGATTTAAAGTAATTATGCTAACCAAGCTATTATTGATCCGCAATTTTTTCAGATGGAATAAAGGCATTGCTGCAAATCCCTGCATTTGTTGTCCATTCCTAATTGTTCTTGAACAGGAGGTGATGGACTGTCACCTTGAATATAATTCTATTCAATGTCCGTTGCGGTGGAAGGATTGGATTTCCAACTTTTTGACCCAGTAACAGTGAAGTCCAATTCAAAACATTGTTATTTCTTGAATTACTTGACCTTTCTCATATTCTCTCCCACACTGTTCAATCTCAGTGGTCTCCTTGACTCTGGTCAATGGGACTAATTTTCTTTGAATTGAGAAACCCAGTGAAATGTTCAGTTTATTTTCTTCATTTTCTGCATCCATTTCTGGATGGACATAAACTTGTACCTTTCATTTTTCCGTTATATAATTCTGAAAATGACATAAGACTTTGATTAATTTTATAAAGCCCTTTATTTGTTGGTGCAGTGCTCTGATTCACGTGCCTTTTATATTGAAGCCTTGCAATTATTTCAGAGCTCAAGAACTATTCAGTAAAATAATCAACTTTTGTGTTGATCAATTTTTAAATTCCATTGCTCATTACTTTAGTTTCAATCTTCCCCAAAGTTTTTACCAGAAACCTCCCTCTCATTCTTTCATTGATTTCACTATGCCAAAGGGAGTAAATCTTCATTTTGCTGGCTAAAAATTGGAGTTTTCCTACCAGTAAAATCTACTGCTAACACTATTTTATTTCTGGATCCTAACATTCACATTAAGGGAGTTTTGCACTGTGACCATATGAAACCAACTTTATAATCAGTACAATGAGTTCAAAATCAGGCGGCATGGTGGCACAGTGGTTAGCACTGCTGCCTCACAGTGCTGGAGACCTGGGTTCATTTCCTGCCTCAGGTGACTGACGGTGTGGAGTTTGCACATTCTCCCTGTGTCTGTGTGGGTTTCCTCCTGGTGCTCTGGCTTCCTCTCACAGTCCAAAAATGTGCAGGTTAGGTGAATTGGCCATGCTAAATTGCCTGTAGTGTTAGGGGAATGGGTCTGGGTGGGTTGCGCTTCAGCGGGTTGGTGTAGACTTGTCGGGCTGACGAGCCTGTTTCCACACTGTAAGTAATCTAATCTAAAAATAATCCTGCCTACTATATAATGAACATAATCCATCATTCATTTAAACTTATGTTGAGATAAATTTTAGAAACGGACATTATGAAGGCAATGAAGGCCTTCATTTTCTGCTGGCAACGTTTCTGCTTAGCTCATGCACACACTTATAATAGGGTCTGTAATGGCTAGTTTGCCTAAAAGATCATACTAAAATTACTCAAATTACTCATGACGCAAACTTCATAGTACCAGATGGGTATGCTTC
Organism: Hemiscyllium ocellatum; assembly: GCF_020745735.1. Classification (NCBI taxonomy): domain Eukaryota; kingdom Metazoa; phylum Chordata; class Chondrichthyes; order Orectolobiformes; family Hemiscylliidae; genus Hemiscyllium; species Hemiscyllium ocellatum. The sequence goes on from NC_083405.1 coordinate 112,642,036, forward strand.
AACTGACTCTCCACCTTTATAGCAAGGAAAGAACAGAAACTAAAAGCTGGCATAAACTGCTTCTGAAATGCGAAAATTTATTATAAGGTTAAATTAGCTCAAGAATGATCATGTAAGGCCAAACTTTTCATAGGGGTTAAAAATGGCAGTATGATTCAGATGCAGTTCTCACATCTATTTATGACAGCAACAACATTTGTTAGGAGGGGAAAAGAGAGCAAGGTGTAAGTCACATCGGAGGAAACCCAAACTGAGTAAGACCATTTGAATTGGCACAGATTTCAAGAAAACCCCAATCTGGCTGTTCCATGGGACTTGAAGTCACTGCATGGGAGTTGTGATTCACAGAGCAGATATAAGCACTTCTGAAGGATAAATAAGATCTGTTCAACTGTCATTGTCTTAAGTTGTGTTCAAATGCTCCACTCGTTAAACAGAGAGATTAAACATAACTGTCTAAACACAAATATAACAATAAATATTAAACATAACTGCGCTGCTTTGAATAACAGCTTATCTAGCATAGGTTAGGGAAAAAAATGAACATATGGTTGTGAAGTTTTAATCCTGTGTTTGACATTTCCTCAATTGTTATGTTGTTGCGAATGCTTGGGATAGTTTCAAAAGCTGTAAATCATCTGAGCAAGGCTCTGAGAGTTCAGTTTGATTGACAGTTTAAAGAGGCTCTTAATGGATTATCTATATTTTATGTTAGGTCTGACCAGAAGATAATTTCAACAAGTGATTAACCGCTTCAAGAGATTGAAAACCTTGAATGGATTTCATGATGTGGAAGGTGGCCACATACTCTGCCAACCAAGCGTGTTTGAACAAGAACTGTATTAGGTTTGAAATAACTGCACCCTTTATTTATTTGTGCACAGTACATTGGCTGTGGCCAGTCAGCTCAGAAGCAGTCACCTGAACTTAGAAAATTCTAATCTCCTAGTCATATTGGGCAGCTAGGGCTTTCCTGATTGGGATTGTTAACCTAGGCCAAAGATCTTATAGTAAATGAAGTCAACCTGGTTCCAATCACTACATCCCTCCCACTCTAAGTCTGGGGAAGTAGGTCTAGTCTTTCTCTAGTAGCTTTTCTTGCAACGTTTTTGCCTAAGTCCGGTTCCTCTGATTTGGACTCTGACACCGGTTGTGTGTACCAGACTGTAGTCCCTCTCTTGTATCAAGAGTGTCTTGGGAGAGTTTCCTCCTCTTCAGGCGGTGATAGTATTGAGGCTGCATTGATCTCAGACACAGAGGTTTCCTCAACACTAGACACAGAGGAGGATCTACAGTTTCCAACAACCTTCTAGCTGCTCAGAGGGAATAGGTATGTTCTGCTTCTGCTCAGTTTGAGAGGTAACAGTTTTTAGGTGATAGGTGGATTTGTTCAGGACTGTATCACCTACCCAAACATTGTAAGCGGTGGGACATGACCTCATAGTAACTTCACCTTGTACACACACAGAGCAAGTTCCATGATTCTAGCACAAAACTTGGTCTCCTGAATTAAACTGCCTCTCTCGTTTAGAGGAGGAATATGGCCAGTATTGACATCCCTGCTGCTGTTTCACCCTCCGCCCACCCCGGTCTGGGAATATCAGGTTTAACCTGATGTGGAGTATTCTTCCCTTCAACAACTCTGCTGGAGCTATCCCTATTGTTGCATGTGGGATGGTCCTACAATCGGAAGATATCGGGACAGTTTGCTATCAATTGATGCTGTAGGTTGCTTCTTTAAGCCTGCCTTCCACATTTGGACCACTCTTTCCACTCGAACATTGTACAATGGATGAAATGGAGCTGTCAATATCTGCCGAATGCCATTTGATTTCAGGGAATATTCGAACTCCCTGCTGGTAAATGACGTCCTATTGTCCATGACCAATAATTCCAGATATCTGTATATCGCAAACAATGCTCGCAGCTTCTCAATCTTCATCCCTGAGTTTGCCGAACAAACTTTATGCATGTCCAACTAATTTGAATGGGCGTCCACAATGACCAGGAGCATTGACCCCATGAAAGGTCCGGCAAAGGCAACTTCAATGGACTGAGAATAAGGGCTCAATGCTGAATTCTACCAGAAATCATGGATGGCACAGCATTGTCTTCCTTCAGTAACCCTAGCAGGAGTTTGTGACCTGTTACAATGACAAATTTCTGTCTGTAAAGGTACCGGTGGAACCTCCTCACACTGAAAATGACCACCAAACCTTCCTTCTCCATCTGGACTTATTTGCATTCAGCATCAGCCAAAGTCTGGAAAGCATATGCTATTGGGCTTTCCTCTCTGTTGGGTCACCAGTGAGACACCACCCCAAACCCATAGGAGGAGGCATCACATGTCAGCACTACCTCTCGCTTTGGTCTTAGTGAGCCAACACCTTAGATAACAGTAGCTGCTTCTTCAGTACCATAAAGGCTAATTCTTGCTCACACAACCATTTCCAAGGCTGACCCTTTCTCAATAGCAGGTGTAAGGGTGCAAAGATGGAGGCCAGGTTACATATGATTTTTTCTGTAATAATTAATTAGCCCAGGGAAAGACCTCAGCTCCAGTAAAGACATGGGAGCTGGGGCTCTTTTGATTGCCATCACTTTATCTTCCAATGGGTGTAATCCGGTTTTGTCCACTTCGTAACCCAAATATATCACTTTTTCTCCTTCGAGGCATATGCTTACCTGGGAGAAACATTTAAGAACTATGTTCTCCAAGTGCTCGTATATAATCCAGAAAAATGGTAACTTGGGGTAGCCCTTGTAAAATGTTCTCCATGGTCTGCTGGAAAAGGGAACAGGCTGATCATACCCCAAATGGCAGTCCTGTATATTCGTATAAACCAATATGGGTATTAATTGCAGCGCACCTCTGGGACTCCTCACCCAGTCACAATAAGGTTAGCACCCCTGCCAATTTTGCATACAATTCCTCTACATAGGTCTTTATAAAGCTGTGAGAAGCAGATTAGCATTTGCTTAAAATCCCTACAAAGGTGAACCAAGCCATCGGCTTTACAATCAGTATGGCCGGTGCCGCCCATTCTGCAAACTGCATTGGTTTCATCATTCCTCCACTCTCCAGCCTCCTGATTTCCACCTCTACTTTTGGCAATAAGGCAAATGGCACCAAGCAGGTCTTGTAAAATCTCAGAATTGCTTCTTGGTCAATATGCAAAGTGGTTTTTAGCCCCTTGGATAGTCCCAAGCCCTTCCTGAAATACTCCTGGGTATTTCACTAGGACTTCACTGAGGCAGTCATTTTCTAATCGAAAAATATTGAGCCAATCTAGGTGAACCTTTCTCCACCAATTCCACTCCAATAGTAAATGGGCCCGAGCCATTTACTACCATTAGTGGTAACTGCACTAATTGCTTCTCACAGGAAACTGAAATAAAATTCATATCCTTAATCTGCAACGGTTTCCAAGTCTATGTTCTCAGTCTGACGAAGGTCTTGTGCAAACTTCAGGGTTGGAGCCCCAAGTGAATCTTTAAGACAAATCCTGCAACCACAGATAATGCTGCACCGGTATCAACCACTATAGGAACTGGGTGACCATTTGTCCAAACATTTTAATCGGTTCCAATTTGGATGTCACTAAGCAATTTAATTCTTCCAATCCACATGTAGGGGGACGCTCCAGGGTTTGCACTCGCCTGCGTACCAGCCTGTGAGTTTTCTTACTCAAGTCAGGCTTAGCAGGACTTCTTTGTTGTCTCAAGTCCACTTACTAGAAGCAACTACAATGGCTTGCCAGCTTAGATCCTGAAGAACTTTTTAGACACTTAGTAGAGGCTCAGCTGTGGACTGGCCTAGGGTCCTTCTGCTCAAGACATGCCCTGCGTGAGGTTCCGCGATTCTGCAACCTCAGTCAGACAGGTTGGGATGCCCTGTATTTCCCATGCTCCATTAACCACATTTTTGAATCACAATGCCAGTTGTCAATGCCTATTTGAAGTCCAGTTGGGCTTCAGTTCATAGGTGCCTCTGCATGGTTATGTCATTAATCCCACATACCAAATAGTCTCTCAGTATCTCATTCAGGCTTATCTCAAAATCACATGCCTCTGCCAATCGCCTTAACCTTGTCAAAAATCCCAATACCGAATTCGCGCCTCACCCCCACCCCGATTTCTAACAGCCAAATAAAATCAGAAGTATCTCAGAATTAGAGGTGGTTTGGGGTTGTAAAATTCCTTAACCAACTCTGTCAACTCTTGGGAAGTTTTAGTGTCTGGTGCCTCTGGGAAAATTCAGCCCCTAATAACCAAGGATGCTGAAGGTCCACAATCAGTCAGAAGAATTACTTGTTCCTTTTCATCTGCCCCAATGTCATTTGCCCAGAAAAAGTATCACATTCTTTTCACATACTGGACCCAGCTTCAACAGTGCGATCAAATGAGTCATTTCCCAAATAAATGCATGATACCAGAAATGCTTACTCCAACTCCAAGACGACTGTTGCAAGTGAATGTTCTTCAGGAACATACTGTTTTCTCCCATTCCCACTGAAATAACTGCAGACATTCAGTATTCTGTCACCAAGTCACTCTTTATTTACTTGTGGAGAAAGTGAGGTCTTCAGATGCTGGAGATCAGAGCTGAAAATGTGTTGCTGGAAAAGTGCAGCAGGTCAGGCAGCATCCAAGGAACAGGAAATTCGACGTTTCGGGAATGATGAAGGGCTTATGCCTGAAACGCCGAACTTTATTTACTTGTACACAGTACACTAGCTGTGGCCAGCCAACTCAGAATCAGTCATCGGAACTGAGGAGATTCTAATTTCCTCGTTAAATTGGTCAGCCAGAACTTTCCTGATTGGCCCAATCAAAGACCTCATAGTTATAAGGTAAGATAATTTAAAGTTCATTTTCCTCATGATTTGGAGATGCCGGTGTTGGACTGGGGTGTACAAAGTTAAAAATCACACAACTCCAGGATTATGTGGAAGCACTAGCTTTCGGAGCACTTGGAGTTTAGATTAGATTACTTACAGTATGGAAACAGGCCCTTCGGCCCAACAAGTCCGCCAAAGCGCAACCCACCCATTCCCCTACATTTACCCCTTACCTAACATGACAGGCAATTTAGCATGGCCAATTCACCTGGCCCACACATTTTTTGACTGTGGGAGGAAACCGGAGCAAACCCACGCAGACACGGGGAGAACGTGCAAACTCCACACAGTCAGTTGCCTGAGGCGGGAATTGAACCCAGGTCTCTGGCGCTGTGAGGCAGCAGTGCTAACCACTGTGCCACCATGCCACCCACAATCATAATAAACAGAATTTATAGCAAAAGTTTACACACACATAAATTTGTGGGGTGAATTTGTACTTGCAGAATTACATTTTATTTCGTTCAAAAATTTCACGAATCCACATAAGATTCTGTAACTCCCTTTTCAAAAACAAAATGAGTCTGAACATTGGGGCATAGACAGCCTCACACAGGGCACCTCACACCTTCAATGTATTATCTGGGCCAACATGGCACTTTTTGTTAAAGTTCACTTAAGAATGTAACTTTACGAAAGTTCTGGAATTTACATCTGAAAGAACTGAAACTAACATGCCCATTCTAAAAAATGAGAGATTTAACAAACAATCCAGGTCTTCTTCAATATATAATTTCAGTAACATCACTCTGTAAACTTCTGCTATAGTCTTACAATCTTATACTCCACAAGCACCTGATGAAGAAGCAGCACTCCGAAAGCTAGCGTTTCCAAATAAACCTGTTGGACTATAACCTGATGTTATGTGATGTTGAGCTATTTTCTTCATCAAATCTACGCATTCCTGAGTTAAGAGTAAGGTGGATAGTAAGTAACTAATGAACTAAGAAGGGGTATGGGAATGGGTATGGGTGTGTGCTCAAATGAGTGGGCATAGGGGATGTGGGATAGCTGGGAGGATATGAGAGGCTAATGGTTTCTGAAAAGAAAATGGCACATGGAAGCAATCCAGCCACTCTAATCAGCTTGCCATGGCATTTCTGAAGATGTGTCTGTATAGAGAATGACAGGTTAACTCAGTTTTTCTTGATGTGAATGTGCTGGTGTTTGACTAGGGTGGAGAAAATTAAAAATCACACGACACCAGGTTATAGTTCAACAGATTTATTTGCAAGTACAAGCTTTCAGAGCACTTTTCCTTCATCAGGTGCCTAGTTGAGTAGGATCATAGGACATGGAATTTATAGCAAAAGATTATAGTGTCATAAGTGGACATCACAGTGACTCAGTGGTTAGTACTGCTGCCTCACAGTTCCAGGGACGTGGGTTTGATTCCCACCTCAGGCTATTATCTGTGTGGACTTTGTCCATTCTCCTGTGTCTGCGTGGGTTTCCTCCAGGTGCTCCAGTTTCCTCCCACAATCCAAAGATGTGCAGGCCAGGTGAATTGGCCATGCTAAATTGCCCATAGTGTTAGGTGCATTAGTCAGGGGTTAGAATGGATCTGGGTGTGTTAGTCTTCGAACGGTTGGTGTGGACTTGTTCAGCCAAAGGGCCTGCTTCTATACTGTAGGGAATCTAATCTAATACTGATGCGATATATTGAACAAAACAAGATTGTTGTAAAGTCTTTCATCTGTTAGAATGATTTGTAGGTTTCAATTCATTAATATGCAAATCGCAGAACCTCTTTCAAGTCACATTCTCGAGATAACTTAAGGTTTTATATTAAAAAAATCTCAGCTCGGAAAACGCATTAAATGTGTGAGGTTAGAGTCAATATGTATTCTAATCTTGAGGCAGACTGGTTCTACTTCCAAAGCAGGAATTTATAAAATGGCACATGGATTATAAAAAAATTGACTGCCCACAGATTGTATACTTTTTGAACAAAATAGAACGTATCTGCAAATACAATTGTGTGTATGAGAGAGGGTCTGTGTGAGTGAGAGTGTGTAAGTGTGTATGTATGCGTGCTTGTATGTGACCTGTAGTGTGGGGTCACCTGTAGTGTGACATGAACCCAAGGTCCTGGTTGAGGCCATCCTCATGGGGACCGAACTTGGCCATCAGCCTCTGCTCGGCCATTTTGCATTGTTGAGAGAGTGTTGCTGGAAAAGCACAGCAGGTCAGGCAGCATCCGAGGAGCAGGAAAATCGATGTTTCGGGTCAGAGCACTTCATCAGGAATCCTGATAAAGGGCTCCGGCCCAAAATGTCGATTCTCCTGCTCCTCGTATGCTGCCTGACCTGCTGTGCTTTTCCAGCAACACACTCTCGACCCTGATCTCCAGCATCTGCAGACCTCATTTTCTCCCACTCTGCATTGTTGCGCATCCCAAAGTTTGCCTTCGAGGATATTCACCTGAAGATCCGAAGCCGAACATCCCTGATTGCTGAAGTATTCCCCGACTGGGAGGGAACATCCCTGTCTGGCAATTGTTGCATTGCATCCACTCATCTGTTGTTGTAGCGTCTGCTTGGTCTCACCAATTTACCATGCCTCGGGGCCCACAGTATATCAGATCGACAATGTTGGTCAAGTCACATGAATATCTGCCGCGTACATGGTGACTGGTGTCCTCACGTGTAATGGTAGTATCCATGTCTACACTCTGTTACATCTTGCAGTGGTTACCATGACAGGGTTGTATGGTATTGTAGTCAATGTTGCCCTGAAGACTGGGCAGTTTGCTGTGAACAATGGTCTGTTGAAGGTTTGGCGATAATTTAAAAACAAGAAGTGGAGGTGTAGGGAAGGTCTTGGCAAGGTGCTTGTCCTCATCGATAATGTGTTGCTGGCTGCAAAGAACACAGCGTAGATTCTCTGTTCCTGGGAAATATTGAACCACGAAGGATACCTTACTGGTCATGTCCAGTGTCTGTCTCCTGATGAGGTCACTATGGTTTCTTGCTGTGGCATTTCGGAACTGGCGATTGATGAGTTCCTGTTCTTATGAGCGCATCCTTCAGCACCTTCAGATGTTGGTCACATTCCTGCTCATCTGAACAGATCTTGTGTTTGCGTAGGGCTTGTCTGTAGGGGATGGTTGTTTTAATAGGTTTAGGGTGGAAGCCAGAGAAATGCAGCATTGTAAGGTTATCCATGGGTTTGCAGTAGAATAAGGTGCTGAGGTGCCCATCCTTGATGGAGAAACTTGTGTCCAAGAATGGCGACCAAATTTGCACGACAATATGCCTACATTTCAATGCACAAGCTCGAACAAGACTTTTTTGCTGCACAGGACCTCCAATCTGCACGATAAACCAGATACATTGATGATATTTTCTTCTTCTGGACCCTTGATGAGGAATCACTAAAACAACTACACAATGATATCAACATGTTTCATCCCACCATCAGACTTACCATTATTACTCTTTAGTACATATCTCCTTCTTGAACACACTGACACCAGCTACCTGATAAAGGAGCAGCTTTCCAAAAACTTAAACTTCTAAATCAACCTGTTGGATTATAGCCTGGTGATTTTTAACCCCATTTCTCTCAATAGATGCTGCCTGACCAACTGAATTTCTCCAGCACTCTGTGTTTGTTTCAGATTTCCAGTATCTGCAGTATTTTGCTTTTAGACTTTGGCACTTGGTTATGCCCTTGGCCACTTCAGTATCTGGGGATGTCAGTGCCAATGTCAGCTTTTCCCCTCCAATCCCTACTGTCAGAAAGAAAATTGCATGTGTCAGAAAAACACACTGTAACGAAATGGGACCAATGAACCAAGAGTTTTCCAAATTCAATACTAGATTCAGTTGCAAAAATCCAGTCCATAATATTACATATTGCCAGAAAAATATTTGGCTCCTAATTACATGGTGTGATATATTTTTACATAGTAGAGTAGAGCAGCTTTTATTTGTCATTTCTACCACATACAACTGATACAGTCAAAATGAGACAACGTTCCTCCAGTACCAAGGATGCTACATGGACAGCACAAACTACACAATAGTACATGGCACAAAGAGCATAATAAGCCCAAAACGTGCAAGTTACAGTGTAGTAGAAGAATGATAGATAGTAGACATTTTTCTAGCAGCAATTGGAAGTTGTGCCAGATGGCAGGAGGGAGAAGAGTTTGAGTGAGAAGTGTGTGGGGTCTTCCACAATGCATCATGTGGTGTAAATGTCTGAAATGGAAGAAAGACAGATCTTGTCAGCTGTTGTACAGTCTTCCATTCCAATCCAATGCAATGCTTGAACCAGGCAGTGATGCAGCAGCTCAGGGTACTCTCAATTAACCCTTTGTAGAATGTGGTGAGGACGGGGTTGGGGGGGAGGGGGTGGGAGGTAGGCTTGCCTCAGCCTGCGCAGAAAGCAGAGAAGCTGCTGGGCTTTCTTGGCTATGGAGCTGGTGTTGAGGGTCCAGGTGAGATTCTCCGTCAGGTGTTTGCCAAGAAATTTTGTGCTCTTCATGATCTCCACAACAGAACTGTCGATGCCCATCTAGAGGGTGGTTGCACACTGCACTCCTGAAGTGAACAATCTTCTCTTTCATCTTGTCCATATTCAGAGATAGATTGTTAGCTCTGTACCAGTCCAATGCTGTTGCACCTCCTCTCTGTATGCTGACTCATTGTTCATGCTGATGAGACCCACTACAGTCATATCAATAGTGAAGTTGATGATGTGATTCGACTTGTGCATCACTGCACAGCCGTGTGTCAACAGGGTGAACAGCAGTGGACTGAATACACAGTCTTGGGGAGCCCCCATGCTCAGTGTGATGGTGTTGGAGATGCTGTTCCCAATCTGGACTGATTGAAGTCTCCAAGCCAGGATCCAGTTACAAAGGGATAGGCCCAGCAGACTCAGCTTTCCAATCAGGTTTCCAATCCTGGCAAATATTACCAGGATTTATACACTAAATGGTAAGGTCCTAGGGAATGTTGCTGAACAAAGAGACCTTGGAGTGCAGGTTCATAGCTCCTTGAAAGTGGAGTCTCAGGTAGACAGGATAGTGAAGAAGGCATTTGGTATGCTTTCCTTTATTGGTCAGGGTATTGAGTACAGGAGTTGGGAGGTCATGTTGCAGCTGTACAGGACATTGGTTAGGCCACTGTTGGAATATGGCATGCAATTCTGGTCTCCTTCCTATCGGAAAGACGTTGTGAAACTTGAAAGGGTTCAGAAAAGATTTACAAGGATGTTGCCAAGATTGGAGGATTAGAGCTATAGGGAGAGGCTGAACAGGCAGGGGCTGTTTTCCCTGGAGTGTCGGAGGCTGAGGGGTGACCTTATAGAGGTTTACAAAATTATGAAGGGCATGAATAGGATAAATAAACAAAGTCTTTTCACTGGGTTGGGAGAGTCCAGAACTAGAGGACATAGGTTTAGGATGAGAGCGAAAAGATATAAAAGAGACTTGAATGGCAACATTTTCACACAGATAGTCGTACATGAATGGAATGAGCTGCCAGGGGAAGTGGTGGAGCCTCGTACAATTACAACATTTAAAATGCATTTGGATGTGTTTATGAATAGGAAGGGTTTGGAGGGATATGGGGCCAGGTACTGGGAGGTGGAACTAGATTGGGTTGGGATTTCTGGTCGGCATGGATTGGTTGGACTGAACGGTCCACAAGACTGGATCAGCTGGGAACCAACATACCTGAATAACATACCTGACCTTATCCTTACCAATCTTACCAATAAGATACACATGCACTTGCAAAGACAGGTTTGGATTAGGAGTAGTCTTCTGCGGAAGAAGGACGGGTTGCACCTGAACTGGAAGGGCACCAATATCCTGGGCAGAAAGCTTGCTGGAGCTCTTCAGGATCAGATGATGGAGTACGTAATGAATAGCCAGATACAGCATGCAGAGAGTCTGTGAGGAGGGACAGGCACTTGATTGGGCAAAGGTGTGATGGGTTGAAGTGTGTCTACTTTAATGCAAAAAGTATCAGAAGTAAGGGTGATGAACTTAGAGCATGGATCAGTACTTGGAACTATGGATATCACAGAGGCAGGAATGGTTATTGGATGTTCCAGGGTTTAAATGTTTCAAAAGGAATAGAGGGGGAGGTAAAAGAGATGGAGGAGTGGCATTGTTAATCAGGGATAGTATCACAGCTGCAGAAAGGAAGGGTTTGTCGACAGAGTCAGTATGGGTGGAAATCAAAAACAGAAAAGGAGCAATCACTTTATTGGGAGTTTTCTACAAAGCCCCAGTAGCAACAGAGACACAGAGGAGCAGATTGAGAGGCCAATTTTGGAAAGGTGCAGAATTAACAGGGTTATTGTCATGGGTGACTTTAACTTCCCTAATATTGATTGCAACCTCCTTAGTTGAAATAGTTTAGATGGAGTTGATTTTGTCAGACCAAATAGAGGGGAGGCCATATTGTATTTGGTGCTTTCCAATAGACCATGCCAGGTGTCAGATCTCTCAATGGGAGAGCATTTTGATGATAGTGATCACAATTCCCTGACCTTTCCTATATTCATGGAGAGGGATAGGAGCAGACGGTATGGAAAAGTACTTAATTGTGGGAGGGAGAATTGCAGTGCCATTAGGCAGGAACGGGGATGCCTAAATTGGGAATAGATGGTCTCAGGGAAATGCAAAACAGAAATGTGGAGGTTGTTTAGGAAGCACTTGCTGGTAGTGCTGGACAGGTTTGTCCCACTGAGGCAAGGAAGGGATGGCAGGTTGAAAGAACCTTGAGTGACAAGGGATGTGGAACATCTCATCAAGAGGAAGAGGTAACTTCACTTAAGGTTGAAGAGGCAAGGATCAGATAGGGCTTTAGAGGGTTACAAGGTAGCCAGGAAGGAACTGAAAAATGGACTTAGGAGAGCTAGAAGGGGGGTATGATTAAGGAAAACCCTAAGGCGTTCTACACTTTTGTGAGGAACAAGAGGATGGCCAGAGTGAGGGTGGGGCCAATCAACAATAGTGCAGGAAACTTGCACCTGGAATCAGCAGAGGTAGGGGAGGCCCTTAATGAATACATTACTTCAGTATTCACTACTAAAAGGGACCTTGACATTTCTGTCTCATTGGAGCGAAAAAGAATGAAAGGTGACTTGATAAAGATGTACAAGATATTGAGAGGCATAGATAGAGTGGATAGCCAGAAACTTTTTCCCAGTGAGGAAAGGCCTGTCACAAGGGGGCATAATTTTAAGGTGATTGGAGGAAGGTTTAGGGATAATGTCAGGAGTAGGTTCTTTACGCAAAGAATATGGGATGCTTGGAATGCACTGCCAGCAGTGGTAGTAGAATCAGATATATTAGGAACATTAAGCGGCTCTTGGATAGGCATATGGAAGATAGTACACTAAAATGTATGTAGGTTAGTTTCATCTTAGAGTAGGATAAAAGGCCAGCCCAACATCGAGGGCCGAAGGGACTGGATTGTGCTGTACTGTTCTATGTTCTATGAGTAGTCAGCATGGCTTTGTGCGTGGGAGATCATGCCTCACAAATTTGTTAGAGCTCTTTGGTGAAGTGATCAGGAAGGTTGACGAGGGCAGGACGGTAGATGTAGTCTATATGGATTTCAATAAGGCCTTTCATAAGGCTGCTCTGGAAGATTTGATTGTATGGAATCCAGAGAGAACTGGCAAATTGGATACACATTTGGCTTGATGGTAGGAAGTAGTGTTTACTAGTGGAAGGATGCTTCTTGGACTGGAGGCCTGTGACTAGTGGAGTGCTTCAGGGATTGGTGCTAATTCCATTGCCAGTTGTTATCTATACCAATGATTTGAATGAGAATGTCCAAGGCATGATTAGTAAGTTTGCAGATGACACTAAAATAGGCAGTATCATGGACAGTGAGGAAGATTGTCATAAATCGCAGAAGAACCTTGACCGCTTGGGGAAATGAGCCGAGAAATGGGAAATGGAGTTTAATCTAGAAAAGTGTGAGGTCTTGCGTTTTGGAAAGTCAAATCAAGGTAGGAATATCATGGTGAATGGTAGGACCTTAAAGAGCATATGGAACAGAGGTACCTTGGAGGTCAGGGAGATAGGGCAGTGAAGAAAGCTTTTGCCACACTGGCCCTCAGCAGTCAGGACGTGGAGATGCTGGTGTTGGACTGGGGTGGACAAAGTTAAAAAATCACACAACACCAGGTTATAGTCCAACAGTTTTATTTGGAAGTACAAGCTTTTGGAGTCCTGTTCCTTCCTCAGGGAGCTAGACTAGCTACCTGACAAAGGAACAACGCTTCAAAAGCTTGTACCTCCAAATAAACCTGCTGGACTGGTGTTGTGTGATTTTTAACTTCATCAGTTGGGGCATTGAGTATAGAAGTTGGGAAGTTATGTTGTAGTTATACAGGATGTTGTGAGGCCAAACTTGTAATATTGTGTTCAGTTTAGGTCACCATATTATTGGAAGGATGTTATTAAACTGGAAAGAGTGCAGAAGAAATTTACAAGCATGTTGCCAGGACACAAGGGTCTGAATTTTAAAGAAAGGTTGTATAAGCTAGAACGTTTTTCTTTCAAGCTTAGGGGAATGAGGGGGGATGTTGTAGAAGTGTATAAGATCATGAGAGGCATGGATAAGGTGAATGTACTCAGTCTTTTATTCGGGGTTGTGGAATCGAGAACTAGAGGGCATCAGTATAAGGTTAGATGGTAAAGAATAAAAGAGAACATGAGGGACACCTTTTTTACACAAAGGGTGGTACGCATATGGAATGAGCTGCCAGCAGAAGTAGCTGAGGCAGTTACATTAACAACGTTTAAAAGGCATTTGGACAAATACATGAATTAGTGGGCGGCACGGTGGCACAGTGGTTAGCACTGCTGCCTCACAGCGCCTGTAGATCCGGGTTCAATTCTCGACTCAGGCGACTGACTGTGTGGAGTTTGCACGTTCTCCCCGTGTCTGCGTGGGTTTCCTCCGGGTGCTCCGGTTTCCTCCCACAGTCCAAAGATGTGCGGGTCAGGTGAATTGGCCAAGCTAAATTGCCCATAGTGTTAGGTAAGGGGTCAATGTAGGGGTATGGGTGGGTTGCGCTTCGGCGGGTCGGTGTGGACTTGTTGGGCCGAAGGGCCTGTTTCCACACTGTAAGTCTAATCTAATCTAATCTAGAACGATATGGGCCAAGTGCAGGGAAATGCATTTACAGTGAATGGACATTTTGGTCGGCATGGACCAGCTTGGGCCAAAGGGTCTTGTCTCTGTGCTTTAGGACTCTATGATTCTAATCTGCTGGCATCACAGTTTCGGTAAGAGTAACCATCACACAGTCTTCATGGAGACAAAGTCCCACCTTCACATTGCGAATACCCTCCGTCATGTAATGGGGCACAGCATCATGCTAAATGGGACACACTTCAAACAAATACAGCAACTTAAGACTGGGCACTGTGGATCATCAACAGCAGAAGAACTGTACTCCAGCATAATCTGCAACCTCATGGCACAGCATCCCCACCACTCAACATTTAAGAAGTCGGTTGATGAGCACTTCAAATGCCACAGCCTACAAGGCTAGGGGTCAGTTGTTAGAACATTATTTAGGAATATATAATCCCTGATGACTGGTGCAAACAAAATGGGCCAAAGTGCCATTATTAATCCTGTAAAACTCTATACATCATATATTTATATAGAGCCTGTGACATTGTAAAGTATCCCAAAGTGTTTCACAGGACCAACCTTTCACAATAAGCCACAGAAGTTTGGTTAAACTGTCAATCTTAAAGTAAAGCCTTGAAGAAAGAAGCCAATAGAATTAAGGAGGATGTTTCAGAGCTTCAGAGGTAACTGAAAGCATAGTTGCAAAGAGTGAAGCAAATACAATAGGCAAAGCTCAAAGGGACAAATGAGAGGAACACAGTGATTTCAAAGAGTTGTTGGGCTAGATGTGTTGAGGGAGGGCAAATACTATGATGTGATTTTGAAAACAAGAATTAGAACTTTAACATTGTGTTGTTGCCAAACAACTAGCCAATGAGACAAAGAATATGGAGGTGAACAGGATCTGGTGAGAGTTAGGATTTGGGCAGCAGAGTTTTGAGTCAACTTTATTGCGGATGTAAAATGTGATGGAGTTTAGAAAAGCAAGAAGTGATTTGAATGAAGCACAAAAGATCCTGAAAGGGCTTGGTGGGGGGAATGTTGGGTCTCCTCTTGTGAGAGGAGCTTGAACTGTGGCTTGCTGTTTAAAAATAAGGAGTTATGCATTGAATGAGGAAAATGCTTTTCATCAAAATGTGTTGAAAGCAGTTTTTCAATACTTTTATGACTGAGTAGATTCTTGATAAGTAACTGCTGAAAAAGATTACTGCAGTTAGAGCAAAATTTGGAAACAAGGTTACAATTGGTTCAACCATGAACTTATTAAATGACACAGCAGACTCAAAGGTCCAAATGGCACACTCTTGCTTTTAACTCAGATGTTCATAGGTCAGCCAAAAATTGTATTGGAATAGTCTTGTCTAGGGAATCAAAAGCTTTTGACCAATGGCAGGGATAGAGTTGGATAACATTATGGATATAAAAACATATTGTCTTGGTAAGGGCTGAATCTGTGTCAGAAACTGATATTGGGATCAAATACAGGACCACGGTTTCAAACCTCAGCCTTAGACGGTTGTGAGGGAGAGAAACAGAATTGGTGGATAGGGAATGGAGTTTGTAACAGGAACAGTAAATAGAGCTTTCATGCTCTCAATGCTTCGTTGGAAGATATTTTAGTATCTGCTGTGGGCATAAATATGCTCAGGAGTTACACAAGGTAAAATCGCCGATATACCAATATTATCACTCATGGTTTGCAATACTTGTCCAATCAGTCATCACACTTGTAGGATTGCATGGAGTAGAATGACTATTTTACCAAGCTTAACTGGTTACCCTGGCTGACTGACCTATCATCAACAATCCTCAAATTCTTAGAGAGCAGCCTGTCTTGAGCCTATCTCAAACAGAGCTCAATTTCATAAGTACATATGGTATCATAGCACAACGAGAGGAACTGAGCATAACTCATCAGTCCATGCTGGTGCTTATACTCCCCATAAGTCTCCTCCCCCCCAGCCTTTCTCATCTAAATCTACTAGTTATAATCTTCTAGTTCGTTCCCTCATCAATGTTTGCATAGCTTCCACTCAACTATTTGCTTCAACCACTTCCTGAGTTCCACGTTGTAAGCTATTGACGAAATAAGAAGCTTTTGAATTCCCTCTTAGATTTCTTTGTGTCAATCTTGTCTTGATAGCCTGTGGTTATGCTCTTCCCAAAGGAGAATATATTCTAATTTCCATCCCTGTTCACATGATCATGAGTCACCTTGTAAGGGTTCTTTCTTGCCTACTTGAAGGAATGTAGTCTCATTCTCATCGAATCATAGAGATGCACATCATGGAAACAGACAGTACAGTCCAACTCATCCATGCCAATCACATATCCTAAGTTAATCTAGTCCCATTTGCCAGCACTTGGCCCATATCCCTCTAACCTCGTTGAATGCCTTACTGAACCCTCCCTGTTCATATACCCATCCAGATGCCTTTAAATGATCTAATTGTACCAGCCTCCACCACATACTCTGGCAGCTCATTCCATACATGCACTACCAGCTGCCTGAAAAAAATTGCCTCTTAGGTCCCTTACAAATGTTTCTCTCCTCACCCTGAACCTTAGGCCTCTAGTTCCGAATTCCCCCATCCGAGGGAAAAAAACATGTCCATTTAACCTATCCATGCCCCTCATGATTTTATAAACCTCTATAAAGCCACCTGTCAGCCTCCGACAGTCTAGGGAAAACAGCCCCAGCCTATTCAGACTTTCCCTGTAACTCAAATCCTCCAACTCCCAAAACATTCTTGGAAATTCTTTCTGCGCTCCTGCAGAGGATGGTGCATGTATAGAATGAGCTGCCAGAGGAAGTGGTGGAGATTGGTACAATTACAGCATTTAAAAGACATCTGGATGGGTATATGAATAGGAAGGGTTTACAGGGATATGGGCCAAGTGCTGGCAAATGGGACTACATTAGGTTAGGATACCTGGGCAGCAGGGACAAGTTGGACTAAAGGGTATATCTATGATTCCATGACTCCAAATATCTCAGCAAGGAGCCAATCAATCACTTCCCTAGCTTTCCACAGAGTTCTGGAGTGTACCTGATCAGGCCCTGGGTATTTATGCGTTTTAAGACATCCAGCACCTCCTCCTCTGAAATATGGACATTTTTCATGATGTCACCATCCATTTCTCCACATTCTATATCTTCCCTGTCCTTCTCCACAGTAAACACTGATGCAAAATACTATCTTCTGTGGTTCCACACATATGCTGCCTTGCTGATTTTTGAGGGGCCTTATTCTGTCCCTCATTATCTTTTTGTCCTTAATGTATGTATAAAATCCCTTTGGATTCATCTTAATCCTATTTGCCAAAGCTATCTCATGTCCCCTTCTTGCCCTCCTGATTTCCCTTCTACTGTCTACTCCTTGTATACTCCTACTGCCTTTATACTCTTCTAAGAATTCACTTGATCACTGCCGTCTACACCAGACACATGCCTCCGTCTTTGTCTTAACCAAAACCTCAATTTCTCTAGTCATTCAGCATTCCCGACACCTGCCAGTCTTGCCTTTTATCCCAATAGGAATATACTGTCTCTGGACTCATGTTATCTCAGTTTTGAAGGTTTTCCATTTTCCAGCTGTCCCTTTACCTGCGAACATCTGCCCCCAATGAACTTTCGAAAGTTCTTGCCTAACACCATCAAAATTGGCATTCCTCCAATTTGGAACTTCAACTTTTAGATCCAGTCTTTTTTTTTCATCACTATTTTTTAAAAACTAAAAGAATTACGGTATCTGGCCCCAAAGTGTTTTCCCACTGACATCTCAGTCATCTGCCCTGCCTTATTTCCCAACAGTATGTCAAATGTTGTAACTTCTCTAGTACATCCTCATGCTGAATCAGAAAAGTTTCTTGTACACACCTAACAAATTCCTCTCCATCTAAACCCACAACACTATGACAGCCCCAATCTATGTTTGGAAAGTTAAAATCCCCTACCATAACCACTTTATTATTCTGACAGGTAACTGAAATCTCCTTACAAATTTGTTTCCCAATTTCCCACTGACTATTGAGGGGGGGGGGGTCTATAATACAATCCCAATAAAGGGATCATCCCTTTCTTATTGCTCAATTCCACCCAAATAACCTCCCTGGAATTATTCCAGGAATATCCTCCCTAAGTACAGCCATAATGCTATTCCTAACAAAAAAGCTCCCCCCACCCCCCCCCCCTCTCTTGACCCTCTTTCTATCCTTCCTGTAGCATTTGTATCCTGGAACATTGAGCTGCTCATCCTGTCCCCCTGAGCCATGTCTCAGTAATTACTATGATATCCAGTCCCATGTTTCTAACCATGCCTGCATTTATCTGATTTTGCTGTTAGGTCTCTTGCATTGAAATAAATGCAGTTTAATTTATCACTTGTTCTCTGCTGTGTTTCTGCTTGCCCTGACAGTTTGATTCACTCTTTTCCAACTGTGCCAGTCTCAGATTGATATCTTTCCCCACTATGTCCCTGGGTCCCACAACCCCCTACCACTTTACTAGTTTAAATCCTCCCGAGCAGCTCTAGCAAATCTCCTTGCCAGTATATTAGTCCCCTTCTAAATGAGGTGCACTCTGTCCTTCTAGTACACATAATTTCTACCCAGGAAGAGACTCCTACCATCCAAAAATGTGAACCCTTCTCCCCTGCACCAGCTCCTCAGCCATACATTCATCTGCTCTATCCTCCTATTCCTGCCCTCACTTGCTCGTAGCACCAGGAGTAATCCAGGTAGTATTACCCTCGAGGACCTCCTTTTTTAAAGTCCTGTCTAACTTTCTATATTCTCCCTTCAGAATCTCATCCTTTTCCCTGCCTATGTCATTGGAACTAAGGTGTACAACGACACTCTGCTGGTCCCGATCTCCTTTGAGAACATTCTGCACCTTCTCTGAGATATCCTTGATCCTGGCACCAGGAAGGCAACACACCATTCTGATTTTTCGCTGCCGGCCACAGAAACATCTGCCTGTGCATCTGACTAGAGAGTCCCCTATCCCAGTTGATCATTTGGAACCTGACATACCCCTCATTACATTACAGCCATTCTTAGTACCAGAAACATGGCTATTCGTGCTACATTCTCCTCAGCGTTCATCACCCCTACATTTTCCAAAACAGCATACTTGTTTGAGATGTCAATAGCCACAGAAGACTCCTGCACTACCTGCCTTCCCCTCCGACCTTTCCTGGAGTTAACCCATCTTCCTGACTATATCTGTGGCTTTTCTCCCCTCCTATAACTGCCACCCATCACGCCCCCAGCTCCTGTAAATTCCTTATTGCCTCTAACTGCCGCTCCAAACGACCCATGCGAGCCAATAAGGTTTGTAACCAAGACACTTGCTGCAGACATAATCATCAGTAACATGGAAACTCTCTCGAAGCTCGCACATCTGACAGGAAGAACACATCACTCTACCAAAGGTTATCTTTGCTCCTTTACAATCTACAGACCCAGAAAATCATATTGCTCTAAAAGACACTTCTCCAGGCTAACTTACTACATATGGTTTATATTTTTAAAACTTAGTTAAGAGACAGATCTCAATAAGACATAGAATCAAGAAAGAACACACTCTATTCACTATTTTAGATTTACAGCAATTCTATACTTAAAAACTGTGCACTTATCTGTTCCTGTACTGTGAGCTCTCCTCCAAGGCCAGCTGTGAATTTCACTGTTCATAATTTTTCCTAGACGCACTCCATCTCCAGAGATACTTGAACTCAAACAGCAAAGGCAGTAACTGTGCAGATTGATCGCTGTGTCAGGCAGCACTATAGATTTCTTTCTTGGACCAGGTGATCACTGCCTTTATCTGTCTTCCTCCTTTATAAAGTGCTGTTGTTTTGATCTTTTCTCCCCCAATGTTCCAAAATAATGCTACAGAATGTAAAACAATAATTGCTGCTCCTGGAATTTGAGGAAATCACCCCCAACACCTAAAATACCTCAAAAAAGGAGCAACTCTCAACTCATTAAAAATGTGCAATTTCTCAGTGAAAATGTGCTTCTAAAAGTTAGGCCTTTACATATTCAGATATTATTATTATTATTACATAAAAGCTGGAAAATTCAAATGTACTTAGAACACATTTGTAGGTGACTATAATTATACCTTAAACAGTACTCCAAAAGAAAATTACTTTTGTTAAAATTCTTCAACAACCTATTTATGTTGTTTAGGCTTACAACTGAATGAGGCATTATAGAATAATGGAAAGTTGATAAGGCCTATGAAATCACAATGGAGATTAAGTCACTGTTTAGGAGGAAAGAACCAGAAAAAGACAAAGAAATTCATAACCTTGAACTACTTACAAGACTTTCAGGGAAGGCAATCCATGCTTTGTCCTAAAAAGATCTCTTTGTACTGCATACAAATGATTGTTGCTGATATCACTTTAGAAAGAAAGGATGCATTTTAATATGTAGTCTTTGTATCAAATTGATGTTCAATTTGTTTTTATGTTTTAATTAAACTTACATGAGTTCAATTTCTGGAGTAGGCTGGAACATATAATCTGCAATAAACCTAATCTGATTATAAGATAAAAACCTGTGGTATAAAAAAGAAGAAATGAAGGAATATACAGTTCCATAAAACTCAAAAGTTCCAGTGGGCTCTTTCGCTCACTTCATACATACTAAGAACAAAAATATAATTAGAATGTAAACACAAATAGAGTTTGAAGAACGAAAATGGTAAATATCTATTTCTTTTCCAATACGAGCAACCCACAAATTTATAGATAGATGTGTGGTTTAGATAAGTATTACAAACTATGTGGGTAGTACTTGAAGAGCAAAATTACAGAAGCAATTTCATTGATCAAGAATGAATTTATAAATCATGTTATAATTCTTCTGAATTCACTCATCTTTACAAATCAAAAGTGATAAACAAAATTACTGCACATAATCAAGCATAAATTCAATGAGATTATTTTACAAATTTGAAAGTGTCTGGTAACACCTTTGCCTAAGTCAGACAATTGTAGTTTCCACTTCTACTTTAGAGACTTCGGCATAAAATTAGAGCCTGATATTCCATGGAGTACTGAGACAGTGCTGCATTGTCAGAGGTACAGTAATTCAAATGCCATGTGAAGCAAGCAAACTTTCTCAGACAACTAAAGACCCTGTAAGCTCTCAGATGGATATGAAAGATTTAATAATTAACTTCACTAAATTAATTTTAAAAAAGGTAGAAACAGAAAATGGTGGAAACATTCAGTAGGTCTGACAGCATCAGTGGAAGAAGAAACAGAGTTAATGGGCAGAATTGTATTGTCCCGCCTCTGCGCCAGCAGATTTGCAGGCACTTGGATCTATAAAATTCCTTGAGTGGTCTTCCAGCTGCTAACCAGTCTGCAACAAACCTATTTGAAATGTTATAGGATATGGGTAAAGTGGCCTACAATGTCAATTTATATTCACTTTATTGAGGCTTTCCATTCTGCCTCAACTTTGAGCTCAGTGCGAGGGGGTAACAAACAGGAGAACCACAGCAATTAAGCCTAATTATGTCTCTGATGGGAAGCAGCAAACCTTTTCTCATGGGGTCTCTTTCCAGATCTGGACTTCATCCTTCTATGGTCTATGCTCCCCCACCCCTTCTGTCTGGTACACCCCATTGAAGGTACTCCCTCACTCCATCTTAGCCATTCCAACCCGAACCCCCATTCCAACCACTCCCACTGCTTCCTATGCAACCACTTAATACCTGGGACTAGACATCACCCATCATAAAACCCTATAACTACAAGCCCCATCCTACCTAAATGAATAGTTTTAGAATTGCAAAGCAATTTGGATCTTGAGCATCAGAAATAAATGTATTGAGGATCAAAACAGGGAAGCTATGTTGAACTTTATAAAGCTCTGTTGCACCTATTTAGTGTCATCAGGAAAGGTGTGACGACCTTGAGAAGGAGCTTTATTGGAATGGTTCCAGGGATGAGGAAATTTACTGAAAAGGCTAGAATGGAGAAACTGTGGTTATTCTAGCTAAGGAAATTGATGGGAGATCTGATTCAAGTGCACAAGATTGTCACAGATTTAGATGAAGGGACACAAGCTGTGCCTTTTAATTGATAATATCATGACAAGGCAACACAGATTTAAAGATTTGAGGCCTTTAAATGTGGAGGCTGTATTCAGTAGGAGAACAAACTTCTTTACGCAGTGACTTAAACATTAGCTGGAACTTGTTGCCTAAGAAGGCAATAAAAGCAGAGACAATCAATTATTTCAAAATGAACTTTCATGGGCATTTGAAGGAAATACACTTCCAAGGTTATGGGACTGGAGAAGGAAAATAGGTCTGACTCTGTTTCAGAACCTGGCATGAATGATCTTCCATGCCTTTATGCCAATAAGTGATTAGACTAGAATGCAAACAAAATAATCAAGTGGACCTTACTCGCATGTTAAAAATTCAACGATTAAGCTAAATTTAACTGATTAAGTTTACACAGTACCTTCACAGAACTAAAATAAATTTAAAAAATGGAGGAATGTTTTAGTCCAATGCAGCAGTGTAACAACATATGGATACATTTGAAGCAATGAAAAGATAATTCGGCTCTGAAATAGTTATAATTATAATTTCAGCTAAAAAGATGAAATAACCTTGTATGGTTGGGCCGAAGAGCCTGTATCCACACTGTAAGTAATCTAAGAATCTAAGAACCTTTAGTTTTGAATTTCCTTCAATCACAAATAATTGTGCTGAATTAATCAAGATATTTCAAATAGGTGAAGGAGTTGAAACAAGGAAATGTTTTGCCCTAAGTGATTGCTGGGCCCCTTGCTGAGATATTTATATCATCGACAGCCACAGGTGAGGTCGGGAAGACTGGAAGTTGGCTAACATGGAGCCACTATTTAAGAATAATAAGGAAAAGCTAGGAACTATAGACCGGTGAGCCTGATGGGCAAGTTGTTGAAGGGAATCCTGAGGGACAGAATTTACATGTATTTGGAAAGGCAAGGATTGGTTTTTAGATTAGATTAGATTAGATTAGATTCCCAGGTTAGAGACTTTCAACATGGCATTGTGCATGGGAAATCATGTTTCACAAACTTGATTGCATTTTTTGAAGAAGAGGATTGATGAGGGCAGAGTGGTGGGCATGATCTCTATGGACTCCATAAGGCATTCGATGAGGTTCCTCATGGGAGACTGGCAAGCAAAGTTAGATCGCACGGAATACAGGGAGAACTAGCCATTTGGATACAGAAGGTAGATGACAGAGGGTGGTGGTGGAGGCCTGTGACCAGTGGCATGCCACAAGGATCAGTGCTGGGTCCACTGCTTTTCATCATTTATATAAATTTTTTGGATGTGAACATAGTTTGTAAGTTTGCAGATGACACCAAAATTAGAAGCATAGTGGACAGCGAAGGTTACATTAGAGTACAATGGGATCTCGATCAGATGGGCCAATGGGCTGAGGAGTGGCAAATGGAGTTTAATTTCGATAAATTCAGGTCATGCATTTTGGAACGGACTCACACACTTAATGGTAAGGTCTTGAGGAATGTTGCTGAACTTAGAGACCTTGGAGTGCAGGTTCATAGTTTCTTGAAAGTGGAGCCACATGTAAATAGGATAGTGAAGAAGGCGTTTGGTATGCTTGTCTTTATTGGTCAGAGCATTGAGTATAGGGATTGGGAGGTCATATTGTGGCTATACTGAACATTGGTTAGGCCACTTTTGGAATATGTGTGCAATTCTGGTCTCCTTCCTATCGCAAGGATGTTGTGAAACTTGAAAGGGTCCAGAAGATTTACAAGGATGTTGCAGGGTTGGAGGATTTGAGGTATTGGGAGAAGTTGAAGAGGCTGGGGCTGTTTCCTCTACAGCTTCGGAGGCTGAGGGGTGATCTTATAGAGGTTTACAAAATTATGAGGAGCATGGATAGGGGAGTCCAAAACTAGAGGGCATAGGTTTAGGGTGAGAGGGAAAAGATATAAATGGGCCATTAGGGACAAATTTTTCACATAGAGGATGGTGCGTGTGTTTGTGGAATGAGCAGCCTGAAGAGTTGGTGAAGGATGGTACAATTACAGCATCTAAAAGCCATCTGGATGAGTATATAAACAGGAAGGGTTTAGAGGGATATGGGCCAAGTAGTGGAAAATGGGACTAGATTAAGTTAGGATGTCTGGTTGGCATGGACAAGTTGGACCAAAGGGACTGTTTCGGTGTTTTACATCTTCATGACTCTATGACTACTGCAGGGAAGTACAGAACAGGCATTTTCTTAAAATTAGAATTACAGTTAACCTCGCAACTTGGAGTCAGACTGGTTTTATTTTCAAAGTAGGAATTTATAAAATGTCACAGGTTGGGACACAGACAAACTCTAACCTCTACCTACCTCGACACTGTCCTATCTCCCTTGTCCAGTAACTCCCCACATATGTTCGAGACACCACCCACGCCCTCCACCTCCTCCAAGACTTCCGTTTCCCCGGCCCCCAACGCCTCATCTTCACCATGGATATCCAATCCTTCTACACCTCCATTCGCCATGACCAGGGCCTCCAAGCCCTCCATTTTTTCCTCTCCAGACGTCCCCAACAGTACCTTTCCACTGACACTCTCATTCATTTGGCCAAACTGGTCCTCACCCTTAACAATTTCTCCTTTGAATCATCCCACTTTCTCCAGACCAAAGGGGTAGCCATGGGCACACGTATGGGCCCCAGCTATGCCTGTCTCTTTGTCGGCTACGTAGAACAGTTGATCTTCCATAATTACACCAGCACCACTCCCCACCTCTTCCTCCACTACATTGATGACTGCATTGGCGCCACCTCGTGCTCCCGCGAGGAGGTTGAGCAATTCATCAACTTCACCAACACATTCCAACCTGACCTTAAATTTACCTGGACCATCTCTGACACCTCCCTTCCCTTCATGGACCTCTCCATCTCCATTAATGACGACCGACTTGACACTGACATTTTTTACAAACCCACCGACTTTCACAGCTACCTGGATTACACCTCTTCCCACCCTACCTCTTGCAAAAATGCCATCCCGTATTCCCAATTCCTCCGCCATATCTGCTTCCAGGAGGACCAGTTCCACCACAGAACACACCAGATGGCCTCCTTCGTTAAAGACCGCAATTTCCCTTCCCATGTGGTTAAAGGTGCCCTCCAAAGCATCTCGTCCACATCCCGCACCTCCGCCCTCAGACCCCACCCCTCCAACCGAAACAAGGATAGAACACCCCTGGTGCTCACCTTCCACCCTACAAACCTTTGCATAAATCAAATCATCCGCCAACATTTCTGCCACCTCCAAAAATACCCCACCATCAGGGATACATTTCCCTCCCCACCCCTTTCCGCCTTCCACAAAGACCGTTCCTTCCATGACTACCTGGTCAGGTCCATGCCCCCCTACAACCCACCCTCCCATCCTGCCACTTTCCCCTGCCACCGCAGGAACTGTAAAACCTGTGCCCACACCATCTCCCTCACCTCTATCCAAGGCCCTAATGGAGCCTTCCACATCCATCAAAGTTTTACCTGCACATCCACTAATATCATTTATTGTATCCGTTGCTCCCGATGCGGTCTCCTCTACATTGGGGAGACTGGGCGCATCCTAGCAGTGCACTTTAGGGAACATCTCCGGGACACCCGCACCAATCAACCACACCGCCCCGTGGCCCAACATTTCAACTCCCCTTCCCACTCTGCCGAGGACATGGAGGTCCTGGGCCTCCTTCACCACCGCTCCCTCACCACCAGACGCCTGGAGGAAGAACATCTCATCTTCCGCCTCAGAACACTTCAATCCCAGAGCATCAATGTGGACTTCAGCAGTTTCCTCACTTCCCCTTCCCGCACCTCACCCTAGTTCCAAACTTCCAGCTCAGCACTGTCCCCATGACCTGTCCTACCTGCCTATCTTATTTTCCACCTATCCACTCCACCTTCCCCCGACCTAACACCTTCATCCCCTCCCCCACTCACCTATTGTACTCTATGCTACTTTCTCCCCACCCCCACCCTCCTCTAGCTTATCTCTTCATGCTTCAGGCACTCTGCCTTTATTCCCGATGAAGGGCTTTTGCCCGAAACATCAATTTTGCTGCTCCTCAGATGCTGCCTGAACTCTTCCAGCACCACTAATCCAGAATCTGGTTTCCAGCATCTGCAGTCATTGTTTTTACCTAACCTCATACATTTAACATGTTATCTGTCACCTTTCTGTTATATACTGATAAAACCTTTGGTTATCTCAGGGCAGTGAAATGAACGATCTGGGATTTACATATTAATAATTAAAACCTGTATCCCCATTCTAAGTGATTAAAGGCTTAACAGCCATCTAGGTTTGTCGAAGACATTGCATCAGTTGTATGACACTTTGATCTTTTACTTATAAATACTGTGTCCTATGTATCCTGCCCCATTAGCTACCTGAAGGAGCAGCACTCCAAAAGCTTGTATTTTCAAATAAACCTGTTGGACTATAGCCTGGTGTCATGTGATTTTCAACATTGTCCAGCACCAGCACCTCCACATCAATAACTATTCACATTCTTGTGGTCCATCTTCATTGCTTAGGAGAAAACACTCTCCTGAATTCTTAGACTCGCATTCCAACATTTAAGCATAAACACAACTCCAGCTTTTCTTTTATCAACTGGCTTTCAAAACCAGTTGTGCCTCTAAATTTATTCCCTTGCTCTAATCTATCACAGTTGCAAAGCAAGTTGCCTTTTACAAGGTCACTCATGGCAGACTGGTACGAAAGGTGAAGTCACATGGTATCGGGGTGAGCTGACAAGAGAGATAGATACAGAACTGGCTTAGTCATAGGAGACAGAGGGCAGTGGTGAAGGGATGATTTTCAGAATGGAGGATTGTGACGAGTGGTATTCCACAGAGATCAGTGCTGGAACCTCTGCTGTTCATGATCTACACGAATGATTGATTGATTGATTGATGGATCTTATTTATTGTCAAATGTACCTACGTACAGTGAAATGCTGTACAGGTAGATAATGGTAAGCAAGGTCATACAGATCATAGAGTGAAAATAAAACTTGGACAAAGGCATACAGCTTACATCGCACATGGTCTGCACTAGACGATATCAACATTAGCAAGAGCAACATTATCTGAAGCTAGACAGTCCATTCATCAGTCTAACGTTGGCAGGGAAGAAGCTGTTTTTGAGCCCTGCTGGTTTGTGAGTTCAAGTTTTTGTATCTTCTGCTTGACGGAAGGAAAGGAAAACATAGCTGGTCTAATTAGTAAGTTTGCAGATTATACAAAGATTGGTGGAGTTGCGGATAGTGAGAAGAATTATCAAAAGATTGATCAAAAGATACAACAGGATACAGATCAATTGGAGGCTTGGACAGAAAAATGGCGGGTGGAGTTTAATCCAGACAAATATGAGGTGAAGCATTTCAGAAGGTCAAGTAAGGGTGGAAATTATACAGTGAGTAGCAGAAGCCTTAGGGGTATTGATATGTAAAAGGACCTGGGTGTGCAGGTGCATAGATCACTGAAGGTAGTAGTGTCAGTGAATAAGGTAGTAAATAAAGCCTATGATATGCTTGCCTTCATTAGAAGGGGCATTGAGAATAAGGATAAACAAGTTATGCAGCAGCTTTACAGAACTTTAGTTAGCCATAATAGGAATATCACAAATAGTTCTAGTCACCACACTACCAGAAGGATTTAGATGCTTTGGAGAAAGTACAGAAAAGGTTTACCAGGATGTTGCCTGATATGGGGGGTTTTAGCTGTGAAGAAAGGTTGGAGAGACTGGGTTGTTTTCACTGGAGCATAGGAGATTGAGGGGCAACTTGACAGAGTTAATAAGATTGTGAATGGCATGTACAGAGTGGTAAGTATGAGACTTTTTCTCAGGGTGGAAGGGTTAAACACAGATCCAAAGTGCAAGGGAGAAAGTTTAAAAGAGATATACTAAGCAAGTTTTTCATACAAAGAGTCTTGGAACGCATTGCCAGAGGAGGTGATGGAAGCTGACACAATAGCAGCATTCAAGAAAGATAGAAGATAGAGGTTGGTGATGGAGGGTTGTTTTTCAAACTGGAGGCCTGTGCACAGTGGTGTTCCACAAGGATCAGTACTTGGTCCACTACAGTTTGTCATTTACGTAAATTATTTAGATATGAACATAGGAGGTATAGTTAGTAAATTGCAGATGACACCAAAATTGGAAGTGTAGTGGACAGGAAAGAAGGTTACCTCAGAGTACAACGGGATCTCGATCAGATTGGCCTATGGGATAAGGAGTTGCAGATGCAGTTTAATTTAGATAAATGTCAAGTATTACATTTTGGAAAAACAAATCAGAGCAGGACTTATACACTTAATGGTAAGGTCCTAAGAAGTGTTGCTGAACAAAGAGACCTTAGAGTCCAGGTTCATATTTCCTTGAAAGTAGAGTCACAGGTAGATAGGATGGTGAAGAAGGCGGTTGGTATACTTTCCTTTATTATTCAGAGCATTGAGGATAGGGGTTGGGAGGTCATGTTGTGGCTTTACAGGCCATTGATTAGGCCACTGTTGAAATATTGCATGTAATTCTGGTCTCCTTCCTATCGCAAGGGTGTTGTGAAACTTGAAAGGGTTCAGAAAAGATTTACAAGGATCTTGCTAGGGTTGGAAGATATGAGCTATAGGGAGACGCTGAATAGAATGGGGCTGTTTTCCCTGGAGCGTCAGAGACTGAGAGGTGATCTTATAGAGATTTATAAAATCATGAGGGACGGGGATAGGATAAATAAATAAATAAATCTTTTCCCTGGGGTGGACAGTCTAGAACCAGAGGGCATAGGTTTAGGGTAAGAGGGGAAAGATATAAAAAGGACCTAAGGGGCAACATTTTTCATGCAGAGGGTGGTGCATCTATGGAATGAGCTGCCAGAAGAAGTGGTGCAGGCTGGTACAATTACAGCATTTAAAAGACATCTGAATGGATGTATGAACTGGAAAGGTTTACAGGGATATGGGCCGGGTGCTGGCAAATGGGACTAGATTAGGTTAGGATAACTGGTTGGCACAGATGAGTTGGTCTGAAGGGTCTGTTTCCGTGCTGTACATTTCTACCACTCTATAACTCTAAATGGAATGGACATGGCCAATGGTGGGAGCAGTGACAGCGCGGACCAGGGGCCTGTCAGAAAGGTAAATTTCCCTCTTAAATACTTACCTCGTGAATCAGCGACCTCCATTTGCAGCAGCAGGAGCAGTGTGAGCGTGGACATGGGGGCTGCCGGGAAGGCACATTTTCCTTTTAAAGACTTACCTTGAGGTTAGACAGAGCAAAGGCTCATCAGGAGTGGACACAGACACAGGGATTGTTTGGCACATGAGCTAATGTATTTGGGCTGTGGCTAAACCTGAGACACTACATTTGCAGTGTCTCCCATCCATTCCCTTCCCCTAATCAAAAACAAAGACCGTGTGTGGAGGCTTGGTAAGGAAAGGCTCTTTTTTACATTTATTCAATCTCTCTTGGCAATTTTGAGCAGAGAGGATGGAGTCTAGGGCAGCTGCATGCTCCATTTGCAGGATGTGGGAGGTAAGGCTCACCACTGATGTCTTCGACTGTGAGAAGTGCTGTCAGTTCCAGCTCCTCACAGACCACATTAGGGAACTGGAGCTGGAGCTGGATGAACTTCAGATCATTGGGGAGACTGACGGAGTGATACAGAGGAGTTGTAGGGAGGTAGTCACACCTAAGTTACAGGATAAAGGTAGCTGGGTTACTGTTAGGAGAGGGAAAATGAATAGGCAAACAGTGCAGAGACCCCCTCTGGCTGTTCCCCTCAATAATAAGTATACCATTTTGGGTACTATTGGTGGGGAGTGACCTATCAGGGGAAAGTCACAACAGCCAGGTTTCTGGCATTGAGACTGAACCTGTGACTCAGAAGGGGAAGGGTGGAGAATAGAAGAGCAATAGTGATAGGTGATTCAATGGTGATAGGAACACACAGGGGATTCTATTGTCACCTTGTGGTATGTTGTCTCCTGGTTGCCAGGGTCAGGGATGTCTCTGATCGAGTCTACAGAATTCTTAAGGGTGAGAGAGAGCAGCCAGAAGTCATGGTCCATATCGGTACCAATGACATAGGTAGGGAATGGGATGAGGACCTGAACACAGAATGTACTGAGTTGGGTTGGTAGCTAGGAGGCAGGACGAGCAGAGCAGGACTCTCAGGATTGCATCCTTCTTCAAAAAACTCAAGTTTATGAGACATGACTTTGCAAGTACAAAGCCATGTTGACTATCCCTCATCAGCCCTTGTATTTCCAAATGCATGTCAATCCTGTCCCTCAGGATTCCCACAATACTCTGGATAATCAAAAGGTCTACATAATCAATCAATGTAAAAATACACACAAAGTAACAGAAACATCATATTGGGGATATAAACATCACTGTTATCCATTATTTATAGCACTAATCACTTAAATAGAAACACAACTTTGCCTGAAGTAAGACTTACCAGCAGAGAGCCTTCTCACTCACATCTTTAACTGACTATTCAGACATCATGGCAGATTGTGGTATTTGAGGAGAAAGTAGCTTGAAATTGAAACAACTATTGATATTTCATGCGGCCATTCAATTGAACAAATAAATTTATATTGAAATGAATAAATTTTTAAAACTATAATAATTGGTCAGAATAACATTGTCAACTTGGCTGTATTTGAAGTACATAATTTTTGTCCATTTATCGAGATTACCAGTTCATAAGGTGCCAGTCGAAACAAGGTTTGTTGTACATCTTTCTGCATAATCCCCACATCCTTTTAATCCCTTCATTTCCAAACTTTTATTGATCTCTGATGTGAATACATTTGACAACTGATCACCAAAAGTTCACTGGAGTAGAGAAGTCCAGAGAGTCACAACTATTTGAATGAAGAATTTGCTTGGCATCTCCATCCTCAATGACTGACCACTTATTCTAAGACTTTGATCCCTAATTCTAGCTTTCTCAGCCAGGAGAAAACGTCCAAAGAGTTTAACCTATCAAGCCACTTCAGAATCTTATGTTTTAAGTTCACTTCCAACTCCTCCAAACTCTTGGGGACACAGTCTACTCCATGGCTGTTTTTGATTTGATTTGATTTATTATTGTCACAAGCACTGAAATACAGTGAAAAGTATTGCTTTGTATGCTAACCAGACAAATCATACTTTACATACGTGTGTCACAGTAATAGAACAGAATTCAGAATATAATGCTACAGCTACAGAGAAGGAGAAGAAAAAGATCACCTCCAATATATGAGAGATCCTTTCATAGCTCTAATGACAGCAGGGAAGGTGTTCTTAAATCTACTGATACATGTTTTCAAACTTCTGTAAATTCTGAAAAGGTTGGAAGATAATATAATTGGGGTGGGAGGGGTCTTTTATTATATTTTCCCAAGGCAATGGGAAGTGTAGACAAAGTCAATGGAAGAAAGACTGGTTTTCTTGTTGAACCGGGCTGTGTTAACAATTCTAATTTCTTGCAGTCTTGGGCAGAACTGTTGCCATACTAAGCTGTGATGCATCTCGACAGAATGCTTTCCATGGCACATTTATAAAAATTGGTAAGAGTCATTGGTGGATAAGCCAAATTTCCTTAGCTTTCTGAGAAGGAGAGGCACTGGCATGCTTTCTTGACTGTAGCGTCAATGTGGATGGACCAGAATATATTGTTAGTGATACTTACTTCTAAGAATCTGCAGCTCTCGGTCACCTCCACCTTAGTGTCATTGATACAGACAGGGGCATGTCCTCCACTCTGCTTCCTGAAGTCAATTACCAGCTGCTTCACTTTCCTGGCATTGAGGGAGATATTGTTGTCTTTACAATATGCCACTAAGCTGTCTATCTTCCTGTCTCCAGTGCTCTCTGGGAGAAGACAATTTCAGAGACACACAACCCACAAAAACTGTCATCCTCCACACCTAACAGAAATATATAAAGGGCTGATCTGATCTTTAAGTGAAGATACAAGTGGCCTAACCAATGTCCTGTACAGCTGCAACATGACCTCCGAACTCCTATACTCAGTGCTCTGTCCAATAAAGGAAAGCAAACTAAATGCCTTCTTCACTATCCTATCTACTTACTACTCCATTTTCAAGGAAGTACGAACCTGCACTCCAAGGTCTCTTTGTTCAACAACATTCCCCAGGACCTTACCATTAAGTGTATAAGTCCTGCTCTAATTTGCCTTTCCAAAATGCAGCTCCTGACATTTATTTAAATTAAACTTCACCTGCCACTCCGCAGCCCACTGGCCCATCTGATCAAGATCCTGTTGTATTCTAAGGTAACCTTCTTTGCTGTTGACTATACCTCCAATTTTAGTGTCATCTGCAAATTTATGAACCATATCTTCTATGTCCACATCCAAATCATTTATATAAATGACAAAAAGCAGTGGACCCAGCACCGATCCTTGTGACACACTACTTCACTTAAAGATCAGCAAGGCCACCTATGTGTGGAACCGCAGGAGATGGGTGAGATACTAAATGAGTATATGCATCAATGTTTACTGTGGAGAAGGATATGGGCGATATAGAATGTGGGGAAATAAATAGCAAAATCTTGAAAAATGACCATATTATGGCCAAGGAAGTGCTGGACAGCTTAAAATGAATTAAGTTGGATAAAACCCCGGGACAGATCAGGTGTACATGAGAAGCTAGGGAAGTGATTACTAGACCTTTTGCTGAGATATTTGTATCATTGATAGCCACAAGAGGTGCCAGAAGAGCCAACGTGGTGGCACTATATAAGAAAGGTGGTAAGGATAGACAGGGAACTATAGACCGGTGAGCCTGATATTAGTGGTGGGCAAGTTGTTGGAGGGAATCCTGAGGGACAAGATTTCCATGTATCTGGAAAGTCAAGGACCGATTAGGAATAGTCAACATGGCTTTGTGGGTGGGAAGTCGTGAATCCCTAAGTTCATTGAGTTCTTTGAAGAAATAACGAAGAGGACTAATGAAGGCAGAGCAGTGGACATGCTCTATAATGGACTTCAGTAAGGCATTCAACAAGGTTCCTCATGGTAGACTGCTGAGCAAGGATAGAGCTCATTTGGATACAGAATTGGCTCAAAGAAAGAAGACAGACGTGGTGGTGAAGGGTTGTTTTTCAGCCTGGAGGCCTGTGACCAGAGCAGTTAAGTAAATAAGTTAATTCAGTAGAAATGTTTAGTTTGTGCAACTTCAATACTAAGAGTATTTGGTAAGAGATCGAAGGGTTATTATAATCTGAGAAAGTTTAAGTTTTCAGTTTTATATTCACGTTAGAAAACTCCACGGTGCACAGGGAAAAGACTGGATAGAATCAGTTAAGCAGAACTTAATTTTTTGATACAGAGGGATGACTTCTCTGAATTTGACAAATGAATATTTTCAAAAAATTGATTGAAACTTTGTTTTACTTAGTGTTTGAGATCTTTCTATGTTCCATATTAGATAGCTTGGGTTTTATTCATTTCTTCACTCTGTAATGAATTTCTGCAGTGTTGCTAGAGAAACTCTGCAATTTCATATGACTACTTCAGTGAATTACCACCATGTCAATTATAGTAGATTGTGCTTTTTTTTAAATCAGGACATATTTCATTCTCGGATCTGATTTATCCAATAATATCATCAGCTGGAATCATAATACAAAATGCATTGGAGCTAATCAAAAATAGCCCTTCAATAAGTTCTAAATCTACAAACTCTACTGCGTAAAAGAAGAATGGCAGCAGATACATAGAAAGAACCCCAACTGCAAGATACCCCCCACCCCAAACCATTCACAATTCTGACTTGGAAAATAGTCACAAACTCCTTTCATTGTGTCAAAACTCTGGAACCTTCTAACAGCACTCTGGGCTTACTAACAATACATGAACTACAGCAGTTCAAAAAGGCAGCTCGGTCATTTCTTTTCAGTAAGTGCTAGCCTTGCCAATAATATTTATAGCTCATGAGAGAATAATAGAAATAATATTGATTTCTTGTGGTACATTTTGAGAGATTGCCTGCCACCCTAAAAATGACCTGCTAATTTCTATTCAACTTTCTGTCAATTAATCAATCCATAAATCATGTTAATATATTTCTGCCATTCTTATGAACCCTAATTTTGTCTAATATACTCCTGTGCCACACTTAATCAAACAGTTATTGAAAATTCAAATACATTACATCCACTGCTGCCCTCTTATTCCATGCCCCTCAACACTTTATAAACCTCTATAAGGTCACCCTCGGCCTCCAATGCTCCAGGGAAAACAGCCCCAGCCTCTCCTTACAGTACAGCTCAAACCCTCCAAAGGTGGTAACTTCCTTGTAAATCTTTTCTGAACCCTTTCAAGTTTCACAACATCATTGCGATAGGAATATTGAATACAATATTCCAAAACTGGCCTAACCAATTACCTGTACAGCTGCAACATCACCTCCAACTCTTACACTCTGACCAATAAAGCAAAGTATACTAAACGCCTTCTTTATTACCCTATCTACCTGCGACTCCACTTTCAAGGAACAATGAACTTGCACTCCAAAGACTCTTTGTTCAGCAACACTCTCCAGGACCTTACCATTAACAGTATAAATCCTGCCCTGATTTGCCTTTCCAAAATGCAACACCTGACATTTAACTAAATTAAACTCCACCTGCCACTTCTCTACCCATTGGCCATCTGATCAAGATCCTGTTGTACTCTGAGTTAACCTTCTTCATTATGCACTACACCTCCAATTTTGGTGTCATCTGCACACTTACTTACTGTTCCTTCTATGTTCACACCCAAGTCAGTTATATAAATGACATAACAGGATTTGTTAAATATGATTTCTTTTTCACAAATCCATGTGGACTCTTATGATTTCTCAAGTGTCCTGTTAACTATACTGCTGACAATAGATTCCAGTGTTTCTCCAGTGCTGATGTTCAGCTAATTGGTCTGTCGTTTTGTTTTCTCTCTCCCCTCTTTATCAAATAGAGGCCTACATTTGTCACCTACAAATCCACATTCTTGGGTTTAAAATCTAGGGAATTGAGTAATATTAAAAACAATAATTCATTTTCATTGTCGCAAACTTCACAGCGTCAATCATCAGGTTCATTGTCTTTTAGCCTCATTAATTCTCCAGTACCATACTTTCACTGATATCCTCAAGTTTCTCAATTACATGAGACCCTTGGTTTCCCATTTTTCTGGCATTTGTTTTTTGTGTCTTTTAATGTGGAGCCAGTTTGAGTATTTGTATAATTATAATTATAATTTGTATAATCTCTATCATTTTCTTATTCCCAATTATCATTTCCCTTGTCTCTGCTTCTAAAGAACCCACATTTACTCCACTGAATCTGTCCTATGTATCTATACTAACCCATGGAAGCATTTTTAATTTGTTTTATAAGGAACAAAGAACAGTACAGCACAAGACCACACCCTTCAGCCAACCAAGACCATGCTGAAACATGACGCCTTTCTAAACTAAAAATCTTCAGCTGTTAAATAACCCATATCCCTCTATTCCCTACTGATTCATGTATGTCAAGATAGCTCTTAAATTTTGCTATTATATCTGCTTCTCCTCTGGCAGTGCATTCAAGACATTTTCCATCCTCTGTGTTACACGCCTCTCACGTTGCATTAAACTTTCCTTCTTTTACTTGAAACCAATGCCCCCTAGTAATTGGCAATTCTACCCTAGGAAAAAGACTCAGACTATCCATTCTATCCATTCCTCTTATAATTTTGTGAACTTTATAATTTTTGTAATCAGGTCGCCCATCAGTTTCTGACATTCAGGTGAAAACAAACCAATATCTCCTCGTGGCTAACACCCACATATCAAACTAGGCAACATCCTGGTAAACCTTTATCTGTAATTTATCTAAAGTCTCCTCATCAGAACTGCACACCATTTTCTAAATGTAGCCAAAGTAAAGTTCAATATAGCTGCAAAATTATTTTCCAATTTTTATACTCTATGCCCAACCGATGAAGGCGAGTACACCATATGTCTTCTTGACCACCTTATCCACTTGTGTTGCTATTATCACAGAACTGTGGATCTGTACATCTAGATCTTTCTGTATGTTAATGCTAACAAAGGGTTCAGTTCAAAGGGT
Source organism: Hemiscyllium ocellatum (assembly GCF_020745735.1). Classification (NCBI taxonomy): domain Eukaryota; kingdom Metazoa; phylum Chordata; class Chondrichthyes; order Orectolobiformes; family Hemiscylliidae; genus Hemiscyllium; species Hemiscyllium ocellatum. The sequence goes on from NC_083405.1 coordinate 112,678,257, forward strand.
TCAATTTACTGTACATAGCCCTCCTGCATTATACTATCCAAAATATAACACCTTGCATCTGTCCAGAATAAATTCAACCTGCCATTTCTCCGCTGAAGTCTCAAGCTTATCTACACCCTGCTGTAACTCTAGCAATCTTCTTCACTATCCCCAGCTTTTCCAATCTTTGTGTTGTCTGCAAACTTACTAATCAGACCACATACAATCCCCTTATATATTACAAACAACAGGGTTCCCAGCACTGAACGCTGTGGAACACCACTGGTCACAGATCCCCAGTCACAAAAACATCTTTCTATTGCTATTCTCTGTCCTCTATGACCAAGCCAGTTCTATATTTTTTAGATTAGATTAGATTTACAGTGTGGAAACAGGCTCTTCGGCCCAACAAGTCCACACCGACCCGCCGAAGCGTAACCCACCCATACCCCTACATTACCCCTTACCTAACACTACGGGCAATTTAGCTTGGCCAATTCACCTGACCCGCACATCTTTGGACTGTGGGAGGAAACCGGAGCACCCGGAGGAAACCCACGCAGACACGGGGAGAACGTGCAAACTCCACACAGTCAGTCGCCTGAGTCGGGAATTGAACCCGGGTCTACAGGCGCTGTGAGGCAGCAGTGCTAACCACTGTGCCACCGTGCCACCCATATCCATCATACCAGCTCATCGCAGATTCCATATTACCTTTTGAATCAGCCTGCCATGAGGGACCTTGTGAAAGACGTTGCCAAAGACAATATCCACTACACAATCCTTATCAATCATGTTTGTCACTTCCTCAATAAACTCAACCAAGTTGGTGAGACGCGACCTCCTGTCTCCCCACACAAACATGTTGCCTATTGCTAATAAGTCCACACAAAGATCAGCAGGTGCTGAAAATCAGAAATGAAAACAGAAATTGCTGAGAAAACTCAGCAGGTCTGACAGCATCTGTGCAGAGAAAACAAAGTTAACATTTCGGGTCCTAGAAAAACAATACCCACCTCTCTAGACTCACCATCCACCATAATGACTGTATGGTACTATATCTCTACTTAGTTTACTATCAAATGTTATTTTCTCTCTCTTTATCATTATTTTGGTCATCCTTTGATAAAATCTAAAAACCCTCAATCTTCAGGGTTTATATTCTTTTTGGCAATATCCTAAGACCTAATTTGCAATGAACACTCACCTGAAATTCTCATTATTCACGGTTGAACTACATTACTGTCACTTTTTTGTAAATTCCTTAAATGGATAAATGATTGCTGCAAATTAGGAATTAAGTCTTGAAATATTTGCCATTCCTTGTCTAATATCATTCCCAATCTAATTTCCTGATGAAGGGCTTATGCCCGAAACATCGAATTTCCTGTTCCTTGAATGCTGCCTGACCTGCTGCGCTTTTCCAGCAACACATTTTCAGCCCCAATCTAATTTAGCAAATTTATCCCTCACACCTTTTTTTTTCTACTTTGTCGAGTTTAAGACTCCAGTTTTGGATTTAACAATATCAATCCCATATGGATTTGAATTTTATCACATTATGATAACTTTTCCCAGAATCCTGTCTCATTTCAAAATACGCGATCCAAACTATCCTGCTTCTAATTGATTACATACAGACATACACATACAAGCATATTCTTTATGAGCTAGAATGAGTCTCTCGACTGCTTGTGTCTTCTATGTCATTCAATTAGATTGTGGCTAATCTGATTACTCCATAATCCCATCTACTGCTGATCATCTTTCACCCTCTGACATATCAAGGATCTATCTATCTGCAAATGCTGATCTGGGAAAAAAAAACCCTGAATATATTACATGCTCTCACCTCTCACACTATTACCACAATTTTGCTTTGCCAAAATCGGATTCCCCCATGAATCCCTAAGTACATTACCCTTAGTACAACAATAGTTAAGACAAAAAACATTCATGCTCTTAAGGGGATGCTAGAAGAACATAAATGAGAAACAAATGGCAGGTTATATTAATAGTATTGCCAAAGAGGTGGCAGAGGAGGTGAATAAAGAAAGGGTATGTGTGAGGCACATGTGGAGCACATCACTGAGAAGAGCCACTTAGGTGGAATAGCCAGTTTCTGTATTCCACATTCTATAAAATCTCTATAAATCACAAAATGCTATATTTCACTACATACAGTGATCTTGTTCTTAAAAAAATTGAAAAAATTTTGAGAAAATTTTGTTTCTTCATTCACACATTCTTGACAATTCTATTTTTCGTGAATTGTACAAAGACATAATTTTCACATGCTGGCAACTAAGAAAGTTTATTTAATCCTTAACTGCTATTGTCAGCATCAAGAATAACCAGGTGTTTCCCATAAACTGCTTCAACAATGTACCTTACTTATGGCCACTCATATCTATTGCTGCAATGTGAATTTTCTATTTCTTGTCCCAGTTATCATAGTGACATCTTCGTCAAGACTATTTCATTTAATGTCAATTAGCTTTCTGCTATGGATAGTTTTGGCCCATCAAATTATGTTTACTAGTAACTTAAATGGAACTTGACAAATGTTATAATCTCTTGTTACTGCTCATAATGAACTTCCTACTAATTTTACATGGGAAATTCTCTTTATATTTACCCCAAGTCAACCTGCACTGGATTTAGATTAGATTAGATTACTTACAGTGTGGAAACAGGCCCTTCGGCCCAACAAGTCCACACCGACCCACCGAAGCGCAACCCACCCATACCCCTACATTTACCCCTTACCTAACACTACGGGCAATTGAGCATGGCCAATTCACCTGACCTGCACATCTTTGGACTGTGGGAGGAAACCGGAGCACCCGGAGGAAACCCACGCAGACACAGGGAGAACGTGCAAACTCCACACAGTCAGTCGCCTGAGTCGGGAATTGAACCCGGGTCTCAGGCGCTGTGAGGCAGCAGTGCTAACCACTGTGCCACCATGCCGCCCCTGTCACAGAGGTGAAGCTTCTACAATATCAAACCACCAAAGCTCATCAATTCTTTTATTACTATTGGAGAGATTTTATCAACTATTTTCATTTTACTGCTTACAACATTTTAGTTTTATGCAATCGCCTTCAACTAGGAAATCAGCAACTTCATATAGCACTTACTCAAGCACTGTTCATTAGCAGGTTTTAATGAAGTTATTTATTCCACTAACCCCACCCAATATAAGGTTCAACAATCTATAACTCAAGACATTTAATAAACAGATTTAAACAACACACAGAGCTGAGAACCAAAAACCAAAATATCAAAGCAGCAAGTAAAGTTCGAAACTTACAAGTATTTCAAATGTGAGAGACCTTCAAAAGTTTCTGGAATCAAATCCGTTATACGATTTCCCTTTAAATTTCTGCAAGTTAATACATTTTACAATGAGCATCGTTCTGTCTATCAGCATGCTTTTTTTTTAAAGTCAGATAACAAATTACCAAAACTCATGTGAAACAGTAAGAATTTTATATTAATTTTTAGTTCTAAAAAACGAGTCATTACCAAAGCTTGCAGCATGTAAGGGCAATGATACACAGCCAAAACACTTTGAAATGCTTTCAGACTACTTTTATTAAAAATAAGCCTGGTATTTACTCCTCGGTCTGAAAAGACCAACAATGAAAACTTAATCATAGACACTCCTTGATCTAAAGATATATATTACCTCAGATTCATATGTAAATAGGGTTTCTGCCAATTATCTGTCAAAGTTACATTACCTGACTGGGAAAACACAAAGGAAATTCTCATACAGATTTTGCATTGAAATTTTGCAGAGCTTAAACAATTTTTGCCAGAATCAGATGCCTTCTCCTTTGGGAAAAGATCAGTGGAATGTTAAGGACTATGGCCCAGACTTCACATTCAGCAGAAACAAAATCTGAAATTGCTGGAAAAGCTCAGCAAGTCTGGCAGCTTTTGTGGAGAGAAATCAGTTACTGTTTTGGTTGAGTGATCCTTCTGCAGTTCTGAGGAAGGTTCACTGACCCCAAAACATTAACTCTGATTTCTCTCCATAGATGCTGCCAAACCTACTGAGCTTTTCCAGCAGTTTCTGTTTTGGTTTCTGGTTTAGAGCATCCACAGTTCTTTTGGTTTTCATATTCAGCAGAAATGTCTAGCAAACCTTTTGATTCAAGAGACAACTATGCATGAGTAACAATGCTGGCCCAGCAGCAGCAGCCACATCCAAAGAACGAATAAAGAAAATTGAAAGTGGTCACCACTAATTTTAAAGAAAGCTGTCTACGAAGATCTTGTGATCTCTGTGATGTGAATTTCAACTTTCCAGATGTTAATTTCATAAAATCTTATTTTTTCAAAATATGCACTAAGACATTTCTAAATATAAAATTAATATTCCAGATCCAAAGAGATTGTTCAAAAACAATTGTAAACATAGCTTGCCATTAAAAACCCATCATACCTCATTCAATTTTGGCATAATGTTTTCCAAGTGGCAGACAACTTCACATTAAGCTTCACATTTGTAAATGGAAACTAATGTTGGCAACTTTGGCCTCAATACAACACAAAACCTAGGTATACAGGGCAACCCCCATATCTGCAGAATCATTTTCCGTGGTTTCAGTTACCCATGGTCTACCACTGCCTAACCATATTATCTGGAACCTTCCAGAGCCAGGGACGGGGGTGCCGGGAAGGTAAATTTCCCATTTAAATGAAAAGGTTCATTCCTTTCTGCAGTAGGTTTAGGAACATATCACGCGGATACGGGGGGGGGGGGGGGGGGTACTGCTGTATATCCAGTAGTAATCTGTGATTATATAAATTATACCATGAAGCATTACAAATAAGATGGATGAGCTTGAGGCTCTTTTGGAAATTGGCAGATATGATATTGTGGGAATAACTGAGACATGGCTTCAAGTGGACAGGGCCTGGGAAATGAATATTCAAGGCTACACATGCTATCATAAGGACAGACTGACGGGCAGAGGGGGTTGGGTGGCCATGTTGGTATATTCAGTCTCTTGCACGGGGGGACCTAGAATCCTAGAATCAGGGGATGTAGGGTCAGTATGGATAGAGCTGAGAAATTCTAAGGGTAAAAAGACCCTCTTGGGAGTTATCTACAGGCCCCCAAACAGTAGTCTGGGTGTCAGATTTAAGTTGAATCAGGAGCTGAAATTGGCCTTTCGCAAAGATGTTACTACAGTTGTTATGGGGGATTTCAACACGCAGGTAGACTGGGAGAATCAGGATGGTATTGGACCTCAAGAAAGAGACTTTGTGGAGTGCCTCCGAGATGGATTCTTCGAAAAGCTGGTGCTGGAGCCTACCAGGGAGAAGGCAATTCTGGATCTGGTATTGTGCAACGAACCAGAATTGATCAGGGACCTCGAAGTGAAGGAGGCATTGGGAAGTAGTTACCATAATACAATAAACTTCAATCTGCAATTTGAGAGGGAGCGGGTACAATCGGAAGTGACAATATTTCTGTTGAATAAAGAGAACTATGGAGCTATGAGGGAGGAGCTGGCCAAAGTACAATGGTGCAATACCTTAGCAGGGATAAAAGTGGAGGAACAATGGCAGATATTTCTGTGTATAATGCATAAGATGCAGGATCAGTTCATTCCTAAAAAGGAAGAAAGATCACAGGAGGAGGCATGGGCGGCAGTGGCTGACGAGGGAAGTTAAGATACATATAAAGTTAAAAGAGAAAAAGTATGACATAGCAAAGGTAAGTGAGAAAATGGAGAACTGGGAAGCTTTTAAAGAGCAAAGAAGGAAATATGCAGAGAAAAAATGAGGTACAAATGTATACTGGCCAAAAATATAAAAGAAGGATAGTAAAAGCTTTTTTGGGAAGTGAAAGGCAAAAAAATGGTTAAGACTAAAATTGGGCCCTTGAAGACAGAAACAGGGGAATATATTACGGGAACAAAGAAATGGCAGAAGAATTGAATTGATACTTCAGATCTGTGTTCACTGGGGAAGACACAAGCAATCTCCCTGAGGTAACAATGGCTGAAGGACCTGAACTTAAGGGAATTTATATTTGCCAGGAATTGGTATTGGAGAGACTGTCAGGTCTGAAGGTTGATATGTCCCCGGGGCCTGATGGTCTACATCCCAGGGTACTGAAAGAGGTGGCTCGGGAAATCGTGGATGCGTTGGTGATTATTTTCCAGAGTTCGATAGATTCGGGATCAGTTCCTGCGGATTGGAGGGTGGCTAATGTTGTACCACCTTTTAAGAAAGGTGGGAGAGAGAAAGCAGGAAATTATAGACCAGTTAGTCTGACTTCAGTGGTGGGAAAGATGCTGGAGTCTGTTAAAAAGGATGAAATTACAACACATCTGGATAGTAGTAACAGGATAGGTCAGAGTCAGCATAGATGTATGAAGGGGAAATCATGCTTGACTAATTGTCTGGAATTTTTTGAGGATGTAACTATGAAGATGGATGAGGGAAATCCAGAAGATGTAGTGTACCTGGACTTTCTGAAAGCTTTTGGTAAAGTCCCACATAGGAGGTTAGTGAGCAAAATTAGGGTGCATGGTATTGGGGGTACTAACTTGGATTGAAAGTTGATTGGCTGACAGGAAACAAAGAGTAGCGATAAACGACTCCATTTCAGAATGGCAGGCAGAGACCTGTGGGGTACTGCAGGGATCAGTGCTGGGACCGCAGCTTTTTACAATATATATTGATGATATAGAAGATGGTATTACTAATGACATTAGCAAATTTGCTGATGATACTAAGCTGGGTGGCAAGCTGAAATATGAGGAGGATGTTAGGCGATTACAGGGTGACCTGGACAGGTTAGGTGAGTGGTCAGATGCATGGCAGATGCAGTTTAATGTGGGTAAATGTATAGTTATCCACTTTGATGGCAAGAACAGGAAGGCAGATTACTACCTAAATGGAATCAATTTAGGTAAAGGGGCAGTATAATAAGATTTGGGTGTTCTTGTATACCAGTCAATGAAGGTAAGCATGCAGGTACAGCAGGTAGTGAAGGCGGCTAATAGCATGCTGGCCTTCATAACAAGAGGGATTGAGTATAGAAGCAAAAAGGTTCCTCTGCAGCTGTACAGGGCCCTGGTGAGACCACACCTGGAGTGCTGTGTGCAGTTCTGGTCTCCACATTTGAGGAAAGACATTCTGTCTATTGAGGGAGTGCAGCGTAGGTCAATTCTTGGAATGGCGGGACTACTTTACGCTGAAAGACTGGAGCAACTGGGCTTGTATACCCTTGAGTTTAGAAGACTGAGAGGGGATCTGATTGAGACATATAAGATTATTAAAGGGTTGGACACTCTGGAGGCAGGAAACATGTTTCTGCTGATGGGTGAGTGCCGAACCAGAGTACACAGCTTAAAAATACGGGGTAGACCATTTAGGACAGAGATGAGGAGAAACTTCTTCACCCAGAGAGTGGTAGCTGTGTGGAATGCTCTGCCCCAGAGGGCAGTGGAGGCCCAGTCTCTGGATTCAATTAAGAAAGAGTTGGATAGAGCTCTCAAGGATAGTGGAATCAAGAGTTATGGAGATAAGGCAGGAACAGGATACTAATTAAGGATGATCAGCCATGATTATACTGAATGGTGGTGCAGGCTCAAAGGGCAGAATGGCCTACTCCTGCACCTATTGCCTATTGTCTATTGACTGATTGTGTCACTTGTGAGTTGGGCAATCATTGGAGCATTAGTCAACCTCACAGGATGACATGTTTCTCATACTGATAGTTCACATTTTTTGAATCTTCAAACTTCGCTGGCTGAGTCCTGAAGCACAACAATGTCAGACTGAGCTTAAGGCAGGAGCTGAGAGAAACAACATGAAGGTACAGTACTCCTGACTCTGGTCTGATCAACCTGCTTGCCATAAATCAGTTGGCCATGGCAGCATAGGTAGGAGTGATCACCACACAATCCTTGTGAGGGCTAGATTCCGTCTTCAAACTGAGAACATTGTTCTCATGCAATGTGCTAACCTGAATGCTAAATTGGAACAGTTTGAGAAGAAAGCAAGCAAACTACAGAAATTTAGGAGGTGTTGCTCATAAAGTAATCTGTAAATTCAGTCCTGCATCACCAAATGTCATAACGAATCCTGGTTTAATGAAGAGTGTGTCATGTATAACAGTCTCTGTGCTTCAAGGGCGGTACAGTGGCTCAATGGTTAGCTACTGCTATCTCACAGCGCCAGCGACTGGGGTTCAATTCCATCCTCATGCATGGAGTTTGCACATTGTTCCCATGTCTGTGTGGATTCCTCCCACAGTCCAAATTTTTGCAGGTTAGCTGCATTAATCATGGGAAATGTAGAACAATAGGGGAAGGGAATGGGTCTGGGTAGGTTATCCTTCGGAGGGTCAATGTGGACTTGTTAAGCTTACTGGCCTGTTTCCACACTGTAATTATTCTCTGATGGTGAAATACAAGACAAAATTATGTGCATGTTGAACAGCAAAAGCAGCATGGCATAGACAGAGCTAAACAGTCTTAAAAAAAAAGATCAAGTAGAAACTTTATATCTAGCCCAAATATGGCCAACAGTAGACAAGTAACAAATAGGAGGCAGTTGCTTCATGATTCCATGCTGTACGACTCCAAGGTTATGACTAACTCCACCTTCAATACCTTAGCCTAGTACTTGAGACTGAAAAACAAGACTTAAGGACTTGGAACCATTCATAACCAGAAATTCAACATTGTTATGGACCAGACCAGGCCCCCTCAAAATATTTCAAGAAGGTAGCCGAGAGCCAAACTTTGTCTTATTTTAAAAGCAGATATGAAGGGGATATTCCAGGTGTGATGCAGCTGGTCAATCCACTCAGCTTTAAGCAAACAGAATTTATTTAAACACTACAATTAAAACATGAACAAAAGAAAGCTGAACTTAGAATAACTTAACTATTTGAAAACTCAACCAGCTCAATACTGCAACTTAATGAGCTATTCCAATTCCCATAACATCCCATTAACACATTCCTTAGCAAAAGGTAAATTCAAACACAGGTTCTTACAGGCAGGAGAGATTTCAAAGAGAGAAGTCAATCAAGAATTGTCTGCTGAAGCTTTCTCTAAACTGCAGCAGCTTCTCATTGTTACAGCCAAAGGAAACTAGAAAAATCTGAACTGGGAGAACTGGCCATTCCCTTGCCATTGTTAAACAAAACACTTTGCCAGACATTTCAACACCCCTGCCTTTTGACCTCTGTTAAAAAAAAGGACAAAATAACCTTATTAAAGGGGCAGTATCATCACAATATATGTGCTCTGTCTCTGCATCACAAATGCCAGCTTTCAGTCAATTTGGTTAATTCACATAGCTCCAACAGTGGACACAGCAAAAGCAACAACCCGGCTGTGTTGATAAAATGAGAGGTGGGAATGACCTACAATCCCTCTAATTTTTCTGCTATTGCACAGACCTCATAGGTCTGTGCTGAGGTCTGTGCGCAGGAAAAGCTTCTGGAAACAGTAGAAAATGCGTCTGCATGCCAATAGGCGTGCATAAACCCTCAGAATGGCTGGCTGCATAGCTTAGAGGGAACGTGGTGAATGATTGCACTTGACATAAAAGCAGCATTTGAAGATCTGAGGGATCAAGGAACCCTGGTTAAAACTATGGGGAAAATTCTCCAAGAATGGAGTCATACCTGGCACAAAAAAAGATGGTTGTGGTTGTTAAAGATCAATCATCTCAGCCCTTGGACATTGTTGCAGGAGTTCCACAGGACATTGTCCCAAGCTCAACTTTCTTCAGCTACTTCATTAATGGGATAGTCAATACTGAGAAGGACTGCAACAAATTACAGGAGGACATTAATAAGCTTGCAGAATGACAAATAATTTGCAAATGAACTTCAACACACAGATATGTGAGGTGATTTGTTTTGGTTGGAAGAATTGGGAGACTATTCATTACTGGGAAGCTGCATGTCAATATGGGGCAAGAAGCAGGGCCCTGGATCGGGCGGGCACATCACCCCCAATAACTATGACCCGGAGCTCTCAGGTACCCGTTGTGGATAGGTTAGAGGTAGGGTGGGGAGCTTGGGCCAAGACCAACACCAAGGCCTATGATTTCCATCTTCGAGCTCAAATAGACTAATCACTACAAGTTCCACTACAGATTAACAGTTTGTAAACAAAAAAAACTAAGCACTGAGTTTTATTTCTAGAGGCATAGAATTGAAAAGTGGAAAAGTTATATTAACTATTGGACTATGGTTTGGCCACACAGTCTGCTTTGATTGTGGGAATGAAATTGGTGGGACAAAGTAAGGATGGGAGGTAACCTACATTCTGTCCAGCTCAGAGTTCCATGCTAGATATTTTAAAAATCTCAACTACGTGACATTTTGCTCATTTGTTCCTTCACTGCATAAACTGCAGTAACCTCATAAAATTACATCCAGATTCCACAGAGGATCTCTATCTTAGAGTGACTTGAGAATCTAAGCCTGGATGATGCAGGTGTTTTGAACATCCAGCAGAAGGCCTTGACACAAGTACAGCAAACTAGGATGACCAGTTGAAGGGTTTCATACAGGTGTGAGCTATGTTTGAAGGGAGTAGCCCTCATCTCCCAGCAACAATTGCCTGAAGACCTTGGAAGGAAGCAAAAACCTGTGAGTTCACTAATATATTCAAATCATGGCAGTTCTAAAATTTTTCAAGCAGATCTTCAAAATGTAGCATCAATAGCAAAAATAAGTTGAATATTTATGGAGTATAAATCTGTTCTGTTGATGAACCCTGGTGGTTGGTGATAGGTACTCTCAAAGCAAAGCGAGTGCATTTACACCAGGGGGTAGTCAACAATGAGAGAAACCCACTACTTATCTGTTTCATTCTCCACATCACAAGGGAAGGGCATGTGCAGATGGAGAAAATCATTTATTACATTCTGGATGCATTTGTGGATTGAGAATTAAGAGCTGCTACAGGTCCCCAGCTGCTCCTAACACAAGCTACCAGGCTAAAAATTCAGGGCAGCTGTGCGCTTAATGGTTATGGTACTCCAAAGGAGTAGCCATGGGCACCCACATGGACCCCAGCTATGCCTGTCTCTTTGTAGGATATGTGGAACAGTCCATCTTCCGCAGCTACACTAGCACCATCCCCCACCTTTTTCTCTGCTACATCGATGGCTGTATCGGCGCTGCCTCGTGCTCCCACGTGGAGGTTGAACAGTTCATCCGCTTTACCAACACCTTCCACCCTGACCTCAAATTTACCTGGACCGTCTCAGACTCCTGCCTCCCCTTCCTAGACCTTTCCATTTCTATCTCAGGCGACCGAATCAACACGGACATTTACTATAAACCGACTAACTCCCACAGCTACCAAGACTACACCTCCTCCCACCCTGCCCCCTGTAAAGACGCCATCCCATATTCCCAATTCCTTCGTCTCCACCGCATCTGGTCCCAGGAGGACCAGTTCCAATACCGTACAACCCAGATGGCCTCCATCTTCAAAGACCGCAATTTCCCCCAGATGTGATCGACGATGCCCTCCTCCGCACCTCCTCCACTTCCCGCTCCTCTACCCTTGAGCCCCGCCCCTCCAACCGCCACCAGTACAGAACCCCACTGGTCCTCACCTACCACCCCACCAACCTCCATATACAGCATATCATCCGCCGTCATTTCTGCCACCTCCAAACGGACCCCATCACCAAGGATATATTTCCCTCCCCTTCCCTATCAGCGTTCCAAAAAGACCACTCCCTCCGTGACTCCCTCGTCAGGTCCACACCCCCCACCAACCCAACCTCCACTCCCGGCATCTTCCCCTGCAACCGCAGGAAATGCAAAACTTGCGCCCACACCTCCTCCCTTACTTCCCTCCAAGGCCCCAAGGGATTCTTCCATATCCGCCATAAATTCACCTGCACCTCCACACACATCATTTATTGCAAGCGCTGCACCCGATGTGGCCTTCTCTATATTGGGGAGACAGGCCGCCTACTTGCGGAACGTTTCAGAGAACACCTCTGGGACACCCGGACGGACCAACCCAACCACCCCGTGGCTCAACACTTCAACTCCCCCTCCCACTCCACCAAGGACATGCAGGTCCTTGGACTCCTCCATCGCCAGACCATAGCAACACGACGGTTGGAGGAAGAGTGCCTCATCTTCCGCCTAGGAACTCTCCAACCACAAGGGATGAACTCAGATTTCTCCAGTTTCCTCATTTCCTCTTCCCCCACCTTGTCTCAGTCAAATCCCTCGAACTCAGCACCGCCTTCCTTAACCTGCAATCTTCTTCCTGACCTCTCTGCCCCCACCCCACTCCAGCCTATCACCCTCACCTTGACCTCCTTCCACCTATGGCATCTCCAACACCCCTCCCCCAAGTCCCTCCTCCCTACCTTTTATCTTAGCCTGCTGGACACACTTTCCTCATTCCTGAAGAAGGGCTTATGCCCGAAACGTCGATTCTCCTGTTCCTTGGGATGCTGCCTGAACTGCTGTGCTTTTCCAGCAACACATTTTCAACCCTTAATGGTTACCCAGGATGGGATTGCCACCCACTTTTTATGGGCGCAAGTCCTTCTCCAGCAGATCTTTCAAACAGTTGAAGAAATTGACAGTGAAGCCAGTAGAGAAGAGGGCTAATTCTTGTCCTCCACCTCATTGGTTGCTTTTTAGCTGTTGCTTCTCCCTTTGAAGGATGCAGAGGAGCCAGAGGACATTCTTGTTAATGATGTTGTCATCACTATCCTTTTCTATGCTGTGTTCACATTTCAACCAAGGCCACAAGGACTGTAGCCATACACCAGCCATGCTGGTTCATCAGCAGATAGCTTGTGGGAATGGTCAGAAGGATAATGTAATATTACTGAAGCAAGTGCTGAGACCTCTCATCCTTCACAAGTAAGGTTCATGTTATGTCCTCACACGGTGTGGCATGAAAGCTTCTCAAAGAAAAGTTTCTTCCATAAGGAGCACATAGGCATGTACATTTTGGCAAGACTACATTGCACAACCAATGTTTTCATGCAAATTGGGGAGCAGAATTCTCTCTGTAAGCCAACATGGTAGTTTTGTTCCCAAAGAAAAGGCACCCTTACATATCACAGACCATGTCCTTGTATACCTACTACTCAGTAAGTGAATGTGGAAGTTGCAAAACATTATCTTCCAATCCCAAGAAAGCAAGTATTTTTCAGATATGAAAGGCTCAGGGGTTGATTTTAAGTTTATCTGACTATAATTGTTTTGCTGACATGGTTAGGAGGCATGCATACAATGTAATAGTCATGATTGCTTGAAGTCATAATTTGTATTGATTATTGAGGGCAATGAATGACCTGACAATGAAGTCTAAATTGAAGCCAGAAAGGTGGCATTACTGAATGACTGCAGTCACGGTTATTGCAATTGCCGCAAGCTGGGCCTGAACTTCCTAAGTTTCAGTCCACCCCAAAAGAAAAAACACACAACAACTTACTCCATCCACTTCACAGGCTGAGTCATTTTGGACATTTACTGCACAGTTGATTTTTGATTTGACATGGCAATTCCCAACTTTGTGTTCTTGTGAGTGAGTGCCAGGCTCTGCCTAAGACACAGGCTGACACTCCATCTTCATATTCCTTTTGTGGTTTTGACTCTGTGGCCCTAATGAACTTTCAGACTCCCATTGTTCATGGTGAGTCCCTTTACGTAATTATTACCCTCAGAATTCATGGCTTTCAGAATGCCCATGCCCTTGTTGGCCAGATATATTTCTCATATAGACCAGAGTGGCTCCCCTGTCGAACTGCCAGTCTCCTCCTATGGAAAATTGAGCTCATCATTAGATACAGTTGGAAATAAAACAGGCAATGCTCAAGACAAAACTTCTGAATTTGCCATTTTATCCTAAGGAGAAAACTGTAAAACATTTTCTCAATATTGACATTGTGTTTTCACCCCAATTTTCCTATCATTGCCCATGTCACACAAGGGAAGTGAAAATTCCATCCACTGAAGTTACAACATATAAAACCAAGTTATCCAGCCCAACAAGTCTGTGTTGCTTTATTCTCCATTCCTGATCATATTTTATTTACTCATCTCATTCCACATTCCCTTCATCCATCAATCCAATTTTGAATCATAACATAATTTTTGCATCATGTATGAACCAGAAGTAAATATCACAGCCTCAATTGTTTCTATATTAAGTTTCTCCTTGCATTTGAAAACAAAGGAAACAATAATCATGGTTTGTAATCATATTATTTAATAATATTTTGTGAGAACCTCCAATACAAATGCAGCGCAGAGGTTTATAGGTGTTTTTGTGCAGGAACCACAAAATGTCAACACGCAGTGCAGCAAATAATTAAGAAGGCAAATAGAATTTTGGTCTTCATTTTTCCAAGTTGCAGTTTAAAAATGTGAAGGCTTGTTACAAGGGTTTTAGTGAGGCTGCACCTGGAGTACCATGTATAGTTTAGGTCCCCATATTTGAGAAAGGATATATTGAATTGAAGACTGCTCAAAAGTGATTCACGAGATTGACTTCTGGGATCATGAATTTAGGCCTTCATTCAATAAAGTTTAGAAGAAAGAGGAGTAATCTGATTAAAACATTAAAGATTCTGAGGGAGCTTGACAGATGTTGAGAAGATGTTTCAAATAACAGGCAAATCTCAAACTAAAGGACATAGTTGTAGATTAAGGGGAAGCTCATTTATAACTGAAATGTGAAGGAATGTCTTCTCTCAAAAGGTAATGAATGTCTGGAATTCCCTACCTCAGAGAATTGTAAAGGGTAGATCACTGGAAGTATTTAAAGAGGATGTGGATAGATTATTTAAATTTTGAGGTATACAGACTATGAGGAGCTGGTGTAAGCTGAGATTGAGGCATGGGGCTTGAGGTGCTGAATGGCCTGTTCCTGCTCCTACTTCTTAAGTTCTTATATGCTAGAACAGAAGCTTAAAATCATGCAGACATTTGTAGAGGCCAGCAAAAGCAGTCAAATTTCTAAATGAAGAACATGACTGGAGAAATGAATAAGGGCCATTGGGTTTTTTAATACCCAATCAAAAATACAGTTTCATTCAAAAAGCTTCTGTATACATGTATACAGAATGATAGTTAAAAAGAGATTCAATGCAATTTGACAAGAACAGCTCCAGTTTATGAAGATGTTAAATGACACTGAAAAAAAACACTTAGGAAGGACAAGGCTGACAGGTGGGGAGCAGGACAAAAGATTAATCAAAACACAATGGCTGCAGCTTTCCCATTTTGGGATGGATATGCTAGGTGTAGACCAACTTGTAATGGAAAAGGATAGACTGGATCTAAAAGTTGAAATTCTAAATTGGAGGAAGGCCAATTTTGACAGTATTAGGCATGAACTTTCGAAAGCTGATTGGGGGCGGATGTTCGTGGGTAAAAGGACAGCTGGATATGGGAAGCCTTCAAAAATGAGATAACAAGAGTCCAGAGACAGTATATTCCTGTTACGGTAAAAGGCAAGGCTGGCAAGTGTGGGGAATGCTGGATGATTAGAGAAATTGAGGTTTTGGTTAAGAAAAAGAAGGAAACCAAGTATCAAGTATAGACAGCAGAGATAAAGTGAATTCTTAGAAGAGTACAAAGGCAGTAGGAGTATACTTAAGAGGGAGATGAGATAGCTTTGGCAAATAGTGTTAAGGACAATCCAAAGGGTTTTACAAATACATTAAGGACAAAAGGGTAATAAGGGAGAGAATAGAGCCTGTGTGCAGAACCAGAGATGGGGAGATACTAAATGAGTATTTTGCGTCAGTATTTACTGTGGAGGACATCGAAGATATAGAATGCAGAAAGTAGATGGTGACATCTTGAAAAATGTCCATATTTCAGAGGAGGAAGTGCTAGATGTCTTAAAACACATAAAGGTGGATAAATCCCCAGGACCTGATCAGGTGCACCCTAGAACTCTGTGGGAACCTAAGGGAGTGATTGCTAGGCCAATTGCTGAGAAATTTATATAATCATAGTCACAGGTGAGGTGCTGGAAGACTGGAGGTTGGCTAACGTTGGCGAACTATAGCCTGACATCAGTGGTGGGCACGTTGTTCCTGAGATACAAGATTTACATGCATTTAGAAAGGCAAGGACTGATTAGGGGTAGTCAAAATGGCTTTGTGCGTGGGAAATCATGTCTCACAAACTTGATTGAGTTTTTTGAAGAAGCAATGAAGGGGGTGGCATAATGACTTAGAGGTTAGCGCTGCTGCCTCACAATGCCAGGGGTCCGGGTTTGCTTACAACCTTGGGTGACTGTATGGAGTTTGCACATTCTCCACGTGTCTGCAAGGGTTTCCTCCAGATGCTCTGGTTTCCTCCCACAATCCAAAGATGTGCAGGTTAGGTGAATTGGCCATACTAGAATTGTGCATAGTGTTCAGGGATGAGTAAGTTAGGTGCATTACTTAGGGGTAAATATAGAGTACTAGGGTAGGGGAATGGGTGTGGGTGGGTTACTCTTTGGAGGGTCGATGGCCTGTTTCCAGACTGTAGGGATTCTATGATTGATGAGGGCAGAGCAGTGGATGTAATCTGTATGGACTTCAAGTAAGGCATTGAACAAAGTTCCTCATTGTAGAGTGGTTAGCAAGGTCAAGTCTCGCAGAATATAGGGAGAACTAGCCATTTGGATACAGAACTGGCTTGAAGGTAGAAGACAGAGGGTGGTAGTGGAGCGTTGCCTTTTAGACTGGAGGCCTGTGACCAGTGGTGTGCCACAAGGATTGGTGCTGGGTCCACTGCTTTTTGTCAGTTATATAAATGATTTGCATGTGAACATGGGAGGTGTAATTAGTGAGTTTGCAGATGACACCAAAATTGGAGGTGTAGTGGACAGCAAAGAAGGCTACTTCAGAGTACAATGGGATCTTGATCAGATGGGACAATGGGCTGAGGAGTGGCAAATGGAGTTTAATTTAGATAAATGTCAATTTGGGAAAGGCAAGTCAGAGCAAGACTTATATACTTAATGGTAAGGTCTTGGGGAGTGTTGCTGAACAGAGACTTTGGAGTGCATGTTCATAGTTTCTTGAAAGTGGAATGTCAGGTAGATCGGATATTGAAAAAAAGTATTTGGTATGTTTTCCTTTATTGGTCAAAGCAATAAGTATAGGAGTTGGGAGGTCATGTTGCAGCTGTGCAGGACATTGGTTAGGCCACATTTGGAATAGTGTGTGCAATTCTGGTCTCCCTCCCATCAGAAGGATGTTGTGAAACTTGAAACAGTGCAGAAAAGATTTACAAGAATGTTGCCAGGGTCGGATGATTTGAGTTACAGGAAGAGGCTGGGGCTGTTTTCCCTGGAGCGTCAGAGGCTGAGGGGTGATCTTATAGAGGCTTGTAAAATCATTTGGGGCATGGATAGGGTAAATAGAAGGTCTATTTACACAATCCATGCCCCAAGAACTAGAGGGTTTAGGGTGAGAGGGAAATTTTTAAAAGGGGCAACTTTTTTACGCAAAGGATGGTATGTGTATGGAATGTGCTGCCAGAGGAATGGTGGAGGCTGGTACAATTACAACATTTAAAAGGCATCTGGATGGATATATGAATACAAAGGGTTTAGAGGGATATGGGCCAAGTGCTCGCAAATAGGGCTAGATTAATATAGGATATCTGGTCGGCATGGATGAGTTCTGTATGTCTCGATGACTCTATGATTCTATGAGATCCTCCAACCTGTCCAGGGATCTCATTCTATGATGTCCACCTGGCTGACCTTGTTACAATCATTACAAAATATTTTAATTAATTAAAGAAAGGTGTTTATTTTATGGTGCAATCCAAATGTTGGTTTTATTTTGAAACACAAATAGAGCAATCCTGATACTTGAATTAAGAACACTAAAATGCTTTATGATGGAGAAATAAATAAATCCTCCGTTGGGTACAAGTATAGGACACCAGAATATGAACCAGGTGGCTGTGCAGTCAAAAATAAAGAAGGAAGGTAAATAAAAAGAATGTTCAAATGTACAATGACTGAACTGCAACAGATATTGCAGGATAAACAGTTCCAGGATGGTGCAAGGCAGAAGTGGAAGCGTATGGTGGATAAATCTTCAGCACCAATGATAGTCTTTATCACAAGGGAACTTTAATACAGGAGCAAAAAAGTCTTGCTTCAGTTCCATTTAACATCGGTGATACCACACCTGCAGTGTTGTGTGCAATTCTGATCCTTTTACCTCAGAAAGGAAATACTTGAGGAGATTCTGATGCAGTGATAATGTGACCGGACATGTAATCCAGAATCTCTAGCTGTGTTCTGAGTCATGGTATTGAATCCCACAACAGCAGATGGTAAAATTTGAATAAAATCTGGAATAGAGAAATTGAGCCGATGGCAACCATTTAACCATCGTCAATTATGTCATATCACTTGCCCTTCACTCCTCCCGAGAACATGTTGACACAAAGGACAACTACATAAGAATGCTACTCATTGATGACAGTTCAGCCTTCAACAACACTATTATCCCTTCAAGACTAATTACTAAACTTAGTGATCTCAGAATAAGCCCCACTCTCTGCAACTGGATCCTCAGTTTCCTGACCCACAGGCCACAATCAGTGAAGTCTGGGAACAATATTTCATCCTCACTAACACTCAACACTGGAGCCGCCCAGGGACACATACTCAGCCCCCTACTGTACTCACTGTATACCCATTACTGCGTTGCCAAATACCAGGCTAATGCCATTTACAAATTCACTGATGACACCACTATAGTCCGTCAAATCTCAGATGGCAACAAAACAGGCTGCAGACGGGAGGTGGAAGACCTGGAAAAATAGTGCACTGAGAACAATCTAGCTCTCAATGCCAGCAAAACAAGGAACTCATTATTGACTTTCAGCAGGATGTTACTCATGCCCTGTACACATTAACAGCACAGAAGTGGAACAAGTGGAGAGTGTCAAACTCCTCAGAGTAGTCATCCACAACAAACCTTCTTGGACTCTACATGTGGATGCACTCGTTACAAAGGCCCAATAATGTTTCTTCTTCCTCAGGCAGCTGAGGAAATTTGGCATGACAGCAAATACCCTTGCCAACTTTTATAGGTGCACCATTGAGAGCATTCTGTCTGGATGTATCACAACCTGGTATGGCAACTGTACCATTCAAGATCGAAGACAGTTACAGAGAGTGGTGAACTCAGCCCGGTCCAATCACAAAGGCCAACCTCCCATCTATAGAATCCATCTACCAGGCCCGCTGTCAAGGAAATGCCGCCTGCATTCTCAAAGATCTATCCCACCATGGCAATGTTTTCCACAATCTCTACCATCGAGGAGAAGGTACAGAAGCCCGAACACACGCACGAGCCAGTTTTGCAACAGTTTCTACCCTACTGTTATAATAATACTGAATGGACTTACAAACTCTTAACATTCGCCCATGCCTGTGTTTTTGTTTTTGCAGCTGTTTATCTATTATTTACTATCTATGCTACTTAATTATGTGATCTACCTGTATTGCTCAGAAGACAAAGCTTTTCACTGTGCCTTGGTACATGTGACAATAAATTCAATTCAATTCAATTCAAAAAACCCATCTGGTTCGCTATATTTCTTTCGGAAAGAAAATGCTTACCTGATCTGGCCTAGATGTGACTTCAGACCCACAGCAATTAGGGATGTGTAATAAATGCTGGCCTAGTCAGTGACACCCACATCCCATGAACAAATAAAAAAAAACTTTACAGGGAGTGCAGCAGAGGTTCACCAGACTGATTCCTAGGATGGCAGGACTGTCCAGTGAAGAGAGATTGAAGAGACTGGGCCTGTATTCACTTGAATTCAGAAAAAAATGAAAGGTGGTCTCATAGAAACACACAGAGTAGTTAAAGGGATAGAGAGAATAGATGCAGACAGGATGTTCTATCCGGCTGTGAGAAGTAGAACCAGGGAACACAGTTTCAAAGTAAAAGGCAAGCCATTTAAGGACTGATATGAGGATGAACATCATCATTCAGAGAGTGGCAAACCTTTGGAATTCTCTATACCAGAGAGTGGTAGAAACTTAGTCACAATATAAGGTCAAAACAGGGTTTGATAGATTTCTAGCTAAGAATGATATTAAGGGATAAGGGCATTGTGCTGGAATATGGTATTGAAGGAGCTTATCATAGCTTCTGCTGCATCCAATACACTCAACTGCTTCCCACTGTTGCAAAATTCAGTCAACTGATAGGAAATAAAGTCAGTATTCATAATACTTTGTTACACAAAATTAATCTTTTGTTTTTAATTAACCATCAATGGTCATACAGAGAGTTGGTTTTGATGTATTAACCTGATAATTAGCCTAAGTTAGGGAAAAAGAATAGAACACTACTTCTGTTAAATAATTTATTATTACAGCAACTCACAAATATACTCACAGATATTCTGCACCTGGATAAAATAACCAGTTGTCTTTCCATATGAATGAAACGTTGTTATCTCGAAAATCCCTAAAATGAAAATAAATATTGTAAAACATCACAGGCCAGACCAAACACCAATACTGAATATAAGTGGTTAAATAATTCAAGCTTAATTTATTGCATTTTTCATATGCTACAAATCTTTAGGTTTGCTTTTCTCAAAGTTACATTATTCCTTATAAAACATGCACCACTCGTTCCTCTGCAATCCATGTTGTGGTGCAAGTCCACAGTAGTTCCATGACATCAGTGCTGGGTTCTCCAGTCAGCAGCCTCATGACCAGTTGGCATTGAGACTCCTGGAAACTGTCTGCGGGATGCTCCACAACTAGCCAAGTCTTAGATATACAAGGTTGCAATGAATGAGGTTGGATTGGGTTTGATGAATGTTGGAATGATCAGCAGCAATGCTAATTGTCTTTGTTGTACATGGCCAGTTTATTTCAATAGACAATATCTTTAAACACCACAGATAGATTTTCCCCTTTTATGGTACCCTCTGAGAAACTGGGCAGTGTCCATTATGTTGTTGTCCATCATACCTAGTTTAACCATGAGGCTGTTCAGCTGAGAGAATGGTAGTGATAGTGGTGGAAGGGGAAAGACTAGTCAGGCAAGCATGCTGGATCAAATCTAAGCTCCAGAAAATCCCTCGCAGCATCTCTCAACTTTTCTGACTCATTTTTCTCCTTCACCACACTTCTCTACTTCTTTTACCAAGTTTTAGATCATTTACCTTAACATCTCTATGTGCCCAGGACAAAGTGAGGACTGCAGATGCTAGAGATCAGAGTCGAAAAGTATGGCGCTGGAAAAGCACAGTCGGTCAGGCAGCATCCAAGGAGCATGAGAATCGACTTCTGCCGAAACGTCAATGTGCCTGCTCCTTGGATGCTGCCTGACTGGCTGTACTTTTCCAGCACCATACTCTTCGATCTCTATGTGCCCAGTGCCATATTTTCTTTTATAATGGCTGGGTGAAGTACCTTGAGACATTTAATTGCGACAAAGATGCTACATAAATACAAGTTGTGTTGACTACCAATTTATCAAAGTCTGTGTTTTAGGGCTCATATAATATCATATAATCCAGCTCATTTATTTATTAGGTCAAACCTAAAATAATGCAGTTCACAGTGATAAAAGTGACCAAGCTTTTGCAGTAGTGAAACAGGTTTGTGTGTGCTACACCAGTGAGATGTGCAGAACTAAAGTTGAGGACTTATTTTCCACATCACAGAACCATCATAAAATTGAGCCACTTTACTTCCATGAAAGGCACTGAACTCTTATTGCCTCTGCAAAAGAAATATAACTTTTCTAGTGATGGAGAGGGATAAGTGTGCACTGCAGGGCAGGAGTTATAGCTGGGGGCAGGGAAATTATGATGCGGTGAGGCATGACTTAGGATGCGTGGATTGGAAAAATAGGCTTCAAGGGAAGGACACAAATGATATGTGGAGCTTGTTCAAGGAGCAGCTATTGGGTGTCCTTGATAAGTATGTACCAGTCAGGCAGGGAGGAAAGGGTCTTGTGAGGGAGCCGTGGTTTAATAAGGAATTGGAATCTCTTGTGAAAGGGAAGAGGGCGGCCTATGTAAAGATGATGCGTGAAGGTTCAGTTGGGGCAATTGAGAGTTATAAGGTAGCCAGGAGGGATCTAAAGAGAGAGCTAAGAGCAGCGAGAAGGGGACATGAAAGGTCCTTAGTTGGTAGGATTAGGGAAAATCCAAAGGCTTTCTATAGGTATGTCAGGAATAAAAGGATGTCTAGGGTAGGTATCGGTCCAGTCAAGGATAGTAGTGGGAAGTTGTGCGTGGAGGCAGAGGAGATTGGAGAGACACTAAATCAATACTTTTCGTCAGTATTCACTCAGGAACAATACATTGTTGCTGATGTGAATATTGAGTCACGAGTGATTAGAATGGATGGCTTTGAGGTATGTAGGGAAGAGGTCTGGGGAATACTGGAAAGGGTGAAAATAGATAAGTCCCCTGGGCCTGATGGCATTTATCCTAGGATCCTCTGGGAAGCTAGGGAGGAGATAGCGAAGCCATTGGCCTTGATTTTTATGTCGTCGTTGTCTACAGGAATAGTACCAGAAGACTGGAGGATAGCGAATGTGGTCCCCTTGTTCAAGAAGGGGAGTAGGGATAGCCCTAGTAACTATAGGCCAGTGAGTCTCACTTCTGTTGTGGGCAAAGTCTGAGAGAGAATTGAAAATGTGTTGCTGGTTAAAGCGCAGCAGGTCAGGCAGCATCCAAGGAACAGGAAATTCGACGTTTCGGGCACAAGCCCTTCATCAGGATGGTGAAGATGATGATTCCTGATGAAGGGCTTGTGCCCGAAATGTCGAATTTCCTGTTCCTTGGATGCTGCCTGACCTGCTGCGCTTTAACCAGCAACACATTTTCAGCTCTGATCTCCAGCATCTGCAGACCTCACTTTTTACTCTTAGGGAGAATTGTAAGGGATAGGATTTATGAACATCTGGATAGGAATAATGTGATCAAGGATAGTCAGCATGGTTTTGTGAAGGGCAGGTCGTGCCTCACAAACCTTATTGAGTTCTTTGAGAAGGTGACCAAGGAAGTGGATGAGGGTAAAGCAGTAGATGTGGTGTATATGGATTTTAGCAAGGCGTTCGATAAGGTACCCCATGGTAGGCTACTGCAAAAATTACGGACGTATGGCATTGAGGGTGCATTAGAGGTTTGGATTAGGAATTGGCTGGCTGGAAGGAGACAGAGGGTAGTAGTTGATGGTAAAGGTTCATCTTGGAGTGCAGTTACTAGCGGTGTTCCACAAGGATCTGTTTTGGGACCATTGCTGTTTGTCATTTTTATAAATGACCTGGAGGAAGGGCTTGAAGACTGGGTGAGCAAGTTTGCGGATGATACGAAAGTCGGTGGAGTTGTGGACAGCGAAGAAGGATGTGGCAGGTTACAGCGGGATATAGGTAAGTTGCAGAGCTGGGCAGAAAGGTGGCAAATGGAGTTCAATGCAGCTAAGTGTGAAGTCATTCACTTTGGTAGGAGTAACATGAAGATGGATTACTGGGCTAATGGTAGGCTACTTGGTAGTGTGGATGAGCAGAGGGATCTTGCTGTCCATGTACACAGATCTCTGAAAGTTGCCACCCAGGTAAATAGTGCTGTGAAGAAGGCATATGGTGCACTGGGCTTTATTGGTAGAGGAATTGAGTTCCGGAGTTCTGAGGTCATGTTGCAGTTGTATAAGACTCTGGTGCGGCCTCATCTGGAGTATTGTGTGCAGTTTTGGTCGCCATACTATCGGAAGGATGTGGAGGCACAGGAACGGGTGCAGAGGAGGTTTACCAGGATGTTGCCTGGCATGGTAGGAAGATCATATGAGGAAAGGCTGAGGCACTTGGGAGATTTGATGGAGGTGTACAAGATGATTAGGGGTTTAGATATGGTTGACAGTGAGAACCTTTTTCCGTGTATGGAGTCAGCTGTTACTAGAGGACACAGCTGTAAATTAAGGGGAGGTTGGTATAGGACAGATGTTAGGAGTAGATTCTTTACTCAGCGGGTTGTGAGTTCATGGAATGCCCTGCCAGTAGCAGTGGTGAACTCTCCCTCTTTATGGGCATTTAAGCGGGCATTGGATAAGCGTATGGAGGTTATTGGGCTAGCGTAGGTTAGGTAGGCTTCGGTTGGCGCAACATCGAGGGCTGAAGGGCCTGTACAGCGCTGTATTTTTCTATGTTCTATGTTCTAACTTCTACAGACATTTACTTAATAAGATAAATGTGAGGTGATTCACTTTGGGCAGAATAACAGGAAGGCAGAATACTGGATCAATGGAAAGATTCTTGGTAGTGTGGATGTGCAGAGGTATCTTGGAGTCCATGTACATAGATCCCTGAAAGTTGCCATCCAGGTTGATAGTGCTGTTAAGAAGGCATATGGTGTGTTTGGTTTCATTGGTAGAGGGATTGTGTTCCGGGGCCGTAATGTCATGCTGCAACTACACAAAACGCTAATGTGCCTCACTTGGAATATTGTATACAGTTCTGGTTGCCCCATTACAGGAAGGATGTGGAAGCATTGGAAAAGGTGCAAAGGAGATTTACCAGGATGTTGCCTGGTCTGGTAGGAAGGTCTTATGAGGAAAGGCTGAGAGACTTGGGTCTGTTCTCATTGGAAAGAAGAAGGCTAAGAGGGGATTTGATAGAAACATACAAGATGATCAGAGGATTAGATAGGATAGACAGTGAAAGTCTTTTTCCTATGATGATGACATCAGCTTGTACGGGAGGCATAGTTACAAACTGAGGGGTGAAAGATTGAGGCAGATGTCAGAGGCAGGTTCTTTACTCAGAGAGTGGTAAGAGCATAGA
Source organism: Hemiscyllium ocellatum (assembly GCF_020745735.1). Lineage (NCBI taxonomy): Eukaryota > Metazoa > Chordata > Chondrichthyes > Orectolobiformes > Hemiscylliidae > Hemiscyllium > Hemiscyllium ocellatum. Next base: position 112,703,079 of record NC_083405.1, read on the forward strand.
ATGCCCTGCCTGCCGATGTAGATAATGCAGCCACATTAGGGAGATTTAAACAATCCTTGGAAATACACATGGATGATGATGGGATAGTGTAGGGGGTTGGGCTTGGATTAGTTCACAGGTCGGCGCAACATTGAGGGCCAAAGGGCCTGTTGTGCGTGGTATTGTTCTATGTTCTATGTTCTAATATAGACAAGAAGGTTAGAAGCACAATTTAATTATCAAAAAACTGGGCTCTCTTTGTTCTAAATACCTTTGTTTAAATATTTCCCAAGAATGTAATCTTTCCCGAACACACCCGTGTGCCTTATTATAGTGTCTACTTGAATAATTTGAATAATTTATTTTGCCTTCCCCCTAACGTATCTGAAAGACAATTGCAATTTTTTTTAAGTGTATGAATGTTTCCTGACATCAGTTTCAGGACTTTCTTTCACCAAACTATCTACACTACTTTCTTCAGAAGTTGTTCAACTTGAAGTATTATTCAGGCTTAACCTTTTCTAAACTGCATACATTCTTATATTGAAATAACAAATGCTGGAGATCACAGCGGGTCACACAGAGCAAGCTAACATTTTGAGTCTAGGTGGCTCTGATGAAGAGTCATCTAGACTCAAAACGTTAGCTTGCTCTCTCTCCATGGATGCTGTCTGGCCCGCTATCATCTCCAGCATTTGTTGTTTTCAGTACAGATTCCATCATCTGTAATAATTTGCTCCTAAACTCTTATACTGTTTGCACTTAAGTATCTGCACTTAAAAAGTGATCCATTGCATGTAAAGCTCTTTAGGGTCTCAAGACAAATATTTTTCTTTTTCTCATCATATTGTTCCTTTTGTAAATTGCCCGGATCTATCACACAGTAACTTAATAAGTAATCTCTATGCATTTGGGGAACACTCCCTTCACAGATGCTGGACCTGCTGAGTATTTCCAGAATTTTCTGTTTATATTTCCAACACTTGTAGTAATTTGTTTTTGCTTTATATTATTCAGCCTCTGAGCTAAAAGACCACAGAATACAGTCACATATTCTTCTTTGCTTTAAATATTTATTCACTTTGCCTTGAAAGACTGCTCCTCGCATCAAATAATTTTATGCTCCTGTAAACATCATTGCAAACCCAAATTTCACCTCACCCTTTCCTCCCTTCTTGGTAATAATTCTAAATTAATTACCTTCACGGACTGCTCAACCAAAGCAGTCTTTGTAACTGAATATAATTTTTTACCATTTCCAAATCCTACTAAGTCTCCTTTTTGCCTTTTCTGCCCTAGTGTACACTTTCATTTATCTTTTTATCTAAAATGTAATGTAATTCTCATCATTATTCAACTGAATATTCTGTTAATTCAGATAAATTACGTACTTTTTTCCTGAAACTTTTGACAATATTCCTTACCTCCACTAATTTCCAATTATATACCATCAGTAAATTTCAAGGTGGTTTTCACGATACCCAACAATACATGAATACCATGAATAAAAGTGCTCCACTAACTAATTGATACCACTTCCAAACCATCACCACTTATCACAGCATTAATTTATCCTAATTTTTAACTATCTTGCATTTAAACAGTGCCTTTAAGAATGCTGAATAAAGATGTAAGAAAAACAGTTGAGTCAAAGAGCAAGAAATTTTGGATAAGTGGACTAGAACTTATGTTAAAAACTGCCCTTAAAGTAAGTGAACTGATTAAAAAGGGGGAATCAGGGAAGTATGCAGGGGAGGGAGAACTGCATGTCTGAAGAAAGATATAGAAGGTGAGACAATGGAAAGATCTGAATGAAGGATTAGAATTTTAGAACAAAGGCATTGATGGTGACTGGCATCCTAACTAGTTCAGTTCACTAGTTACAATGTTTGAAGAGTGGTTGGGACTAAACTCATTGCAGTTTTGAAGAATGAGAGATCTCATAGACAGTATAAAATTCTAACTGGACTAAAGTGGGTAGATACAGGAAGAATGTTCCCGTTGGCAGGGGAGTCCAGAACCAGGGGTCATAGTGTAAGGATATAGCGTAAACTGTTCAGCATTGCTGGCGGCATGGCAGCAGCTCACAGTGGCCTCTCCCAACCTATTTAATTTCAGTTTTCTAATGCACAGGAGCAACAGGAAACCTGGTGTTTGCAGATACTGTTACAGTCTGCAAACAGTGCTACAGCAGGAACAGGCCAAAACAAACCTGAATGGAGAGCTGTTGAAAGAGTTCCGCGATCTTGGTTTGCTGTGGACTAGGCCTCTAAGCCTCAGCCTTGCCTGATGCCAGTGGCCGGGTGTTGAAACATCAGAAGTGGTGTGCAAAGAGGCAGAAGCATGGTAAGCAGGCTAGAGTTAGTGCTGGGCTAAAATCAAACGCTAGCCGACCAGCTCTCCCATCCATTCTGCTCTCCAATGTCTGCTTCCTGGACAATAATTTGGACTGTATTTGACTGCAGCAGGCTTCTCAGCATGAGTTTAGAACTGCTGCGTTCTTGCTTTCACAGAAGCATGGCTTAGTGACAGAGTTCCAGACATCACCATTCGGGTAGACAGGCTTGCCTTGTTTCGTGCCGACAGAAATGCAGCTCTCTGCGGTGAGGTTCAGGGTGGGGGTCTGTGTGTCTACATCAACACGAAATGGTGCAAGGACTCTGTACTAGTCTCCAGTTATTGCTCATCACTGGTGGAGTTTGTGATTATTAGATGCAGACCATTTTACTTGCCATGGGAATTTACTGCTGTCCTTATAGTCGGGGTGTATATTCCTCCCAGTGCTAATGCTAAGGAGGCCCTCTGTGAACTGTATGAGGTTATTAGTGGACTGCAGAATGCACACCCCGATGGACTGTTTATTGTTGCTGGAGATCTTAACCATGCGAATCTCAAGCCTGTGCTCCCTAAATTCCATCAGCTGTGGACTTTGTGGCAAGAGGGGATATCACGCTGGATCTTGTTTATGCTAACACCCCCAGTGCATAGAGGGTGGAGTGCCACTCCCACCTTGGCTCCACAGACCACATTGCTGCTTTATAAATTCCAGATCGCTCATCAAATGTGTCAAACTGGTTCTGAAGCAGGTGAAAACCTGGCCAGCAGGAACCATTTCTGCTCTTCAACACTGCTTCGAGCACACTGACTGGCACATGTTTAAGGAAGAGGCAACCAATGGCGACTCCATCATCTTAGAGGAGTACACAGTGATTTGCTACATTAGCAAGTGCATTGACAATGTCACTGTGTCTCAGACCATCACTTCTCACTCCAACCATAAGCCATAGATGACCAAAGGTGTGTGAGCTGCTGAGGACCCGTGATTCCACCTTCAGAGCAGATGACAAGGTGGCCCTAACAAGAGCAAGGGCCAAACTGTCCCGGGCCATCAAAGAGGCAAAGCATGCAAACACACAGAGAATATGCAACCTTTTATCAGGACAGCAGTGATATGCAGAGTATGTGAAAGGGCATTCAGGCCATCACCAACTAAAGAACAGCATTGCCTGCTTGTGCTGGTGAAGCCTCCCTCCGGATGAGTTGAACAACCTCTATGCACAGTTTGAGGCATAAAATGATATGGCAGCGAGTAAGACCATCCCCCCTCCCAAGGATTAGGTGTTGTGTCTTACCACGGCTGACATGAGGAAATGTCTATGCAGAGTCAACCCACGTAAGGCTGCTGGACCAGATAACACCCCTGGTAGAATGCTCAGAGGATGCTCTGATGTGCTGGCAGATGATTTCATGGACATCTTTAACATCTCTCTGAGTTGTGCCATTGTTCCAACGTGCTTCAAGACTGCTACCATCATCCCCGTGCCAAAGAAGACTTCAGTGTCCTGCCTCAACAACTACCAGCCCATTGCATTAACACTCATCATGCAGTGCTTCGAGAGGCTCGTGATGACACAGATGCCATCTCCACCACCCTCCATCTGGCCCTTACCCACCTGGACAAGAAGAACACCTACGTCAGATTACAGTTCATTGACTTCAGTTCTGCATTCAACACTATCATTCTTCAACACTCAATTGGAAAGCCAAGTCTATTGGGCTTGAAACTCCAATTGGATCCTAGACTTCCTGGCTGGGAGACCTCAGTCAGTTCGAATTGGGAACAGCATCTCCAACCCATTACAGTGAGCAAGGGGGGCCCCCAGGGCTGTGTGCTCAGTCCACTGCTGTTCACCCTGCTGACACACGACAATGCAATGACGCACAGGTCGAAATATACTATTAAGTTCGCAGATGACACGATGGTAGTTGGTCTCATTCACAGGAACAAGTCAGCATATAGATTGGAGGTGCAGCGGCTAACAGACTGGTGCAGAGTCAACAACCTGTCTCTGAATGTGGACAAAACAAAAGAGATAGTTGTTGAATTCAGGAGGGCACAGAGCAATCATTCTCCACTGGACATCGCAAGTTCACAAAATTTCTTGGCATCTACCTGGTGGAGTATCTGACCTGGTCCATCAACACCAGGTCCATTAACCATGAAAGCCCAGCAGCATCTCTACATTCTGTGCCAGGCTGAGGAAAGTCCATCTCCCATCCCCCCACCCTCACAACATTCTACAGAGGGTTTATTAAGAGTACCCTGAGCAGCTGCATTGAATTGAATTTATTGTCACGTGTACCAAGGCACAGTGAAAAGCTTTGTCTTGCGAGCAATACAGGCAGACCACATAGTTAAGTAACATCGATAAGTAAACAGCGGCAAAAACAAAACCACAGGTACAGGCGAATGTCAAGCGTTTGCGAGTCCATTCAGCATTCTAACAATAGTAGAGTAGAAACTGTTTTGAAACTGGTTGGTGCGTGTGTTCAGGCATCTGTACCTTCTCCCTGATGGTTGAGGTTGTAGAAAAACATTGCCAGGGTGGGATGGATCTTTGAGAATGCTGGCGGCCTTTCCTTGATAGCGGGCCTGGTAGATGGATTCTATAGATGGGAGGTTGGCCTTTGTGATTGTCTGGGCCGAGCTCACCACTGTCTGTAACCGTCTCCGATCTTGAATGGTACAGTTGCCATACCAGGTTGTGATACATCCAGACAGAATGCTCTCAACAGCGCACCCATAAAAGTTGGCAAGGGTATTTGCCGTCATGCCAAATTTCCTCAGCTGTCTGAGGAAAAAGAGACATTGTTGGGCCTTTGTAACCAGTGCATCCACCTGAAGAGTCTAAGAAAGCTTGTGGATGACCACTCCCAGGAGCTTGACACTCTCCACTCGTTCCACCTCTGTGCTGTTAATGTGTAGGGGGCATGAGTAACGTCCTGCTAAAAGTCAATAATGAGTTCCTTGGTTTTGCCAGCATTGAGAGCTAGGTTGTTCTCAGTGCACCATTTTTCAAGGTCTTCCATTTCCCGTATGTAGTCTGTTTCATCACCATCTGAGATTCGACAGACTATGGTGGTGTCATCAGTGAATTTGTAAGTGGCATTAATCTGGAATTTGGCGATGCAGTCACAGGTATACAGTGAGTACAGTAGGGGGATCAGTACACAGTCTAGATTAGAGTGGTGCTGGAAACGCACAGCCAGTCAGGCAGCATCCAAGGAGCAGGAAAATCAACGGGCTTTTGCCTGAAACGTCGATTTTCCAGCTTCTCAGATTCTGCCTAACCAGCTGTGCTTTTCCAGCACCATTCTAATCTAGACTCTGATTTTCAGTATCTGCAGTCCTCACTTTTGCCTGGCAGAGTACACATCTCTGGTGGGCTCCAGTGTTGAGTGTTAGTGAAGATGAAATATTATCCCCAGTCTTCACTGATTGTGGCCTGTGGGTCAGGAAACTGAGGATCCAGTTGCAGAAAGTGGGGCTTCTTTCGAGATCACTAAGTTTAGTAATCAGTCTCGAGGGGGTAATAGTGTTGAAGACTGAACTGTAGTCAATGAGTAGGATTCTTATGTAGCTGTTCTTTGTGTCAAGATGTTCTAAGGAGGAGTGAAGGGCAAGTGATATGGCATCTGACCTGGATATGTTGGTCCGATAGGCAAATTGGAGTGGGTCAAGATTAGATTACTTACAGTGTGGAAACAGGCCCTTCGGCCCAACAAGTCCACACCGACCCGCCGAAGCGCAACCCACCCATACCCCTACATTTACCCCTTACCTAACACTACGGGCAATTTAGCATGGCCAATTCACCTGACCCGCACATCTTTGGATTGTGGGAGGAAACCGGAGCACCCGGAGGAAACCCAAGCACACACGGGGAGAACGTGCAAACTCCACACAGCCTGTCGCCTGAGTCGGGAATTGAACCCGGGTCTCAGGCGCTGTGAGGCAGCAGTGCTAACCACTGTGCCACCGTACCGCCCACCAAGAGTAGTGGGACGGCTGGAGTTAATTAATGCCATGACCAGAGCTGAAAATGTGTTGCTGGAAAAGCGCAGCAGGTCAGGCAGCATCCAAGGAACAGGAAATTCAACGTTTCGGGTACAAGCCCTTCATCAGAGGTTAAAGATGTCTGAGAAGAACTCTGCCAGTTGATCTGCGTGCGCATGCTCTGAGCGCACGGCCTGGTACTCCATGTGGTCCCATCACATTCCTTGGATTCACACTGAAGGAAAACTGATCTGACCTCTGATGCAGTGACTGTTAGGATAGGTTCTTCAGGATTTGTCGGAATAGGTGTTACCTCTCCAGATATATTCTGCTCACAGTGAGCATAGAAGGCATTGAGACGATCTGGGAGGGATGTGTCATCGTCTGCTATCTTGCACTATCTCTTGTTAGAACCTGTGATGTCATTCAGTCCTTGTCACAGTCGCCGGTTGTCTGGCTGGGTCTCCAGTTTGGATCGGTATTGGTTCTTGGCTGTCTTAATGGCTCTGCGAATGATATATTTGGATTCCTTATATTTGAGTGGGTCTCCTGATCTGAAGGCCTCAAGCCTGGTTTTTAACAGGTTCTGTATGTCCTGATTCATCCAGGATTTCTTGTTGAGGAACACCCGGATTGACTTCCTCTGGAAGCAGTCCTCCACACACTTGCTGATACAGTCTATGATGTTGGTGGCGTTCACATCCAAGGTACCTGTGGACTGTTTGAACATGGTCCAATCAGCCGATTCCAGACAGCTCCAGAGTTGATCCTCTGCCTCCTCTGACCAGCACTGGACCTGTATCCGCGAGGGGGTCTCCAGCTTGAACATTTGTCTGTAAGCCGGGAGAAGAAACACGGCATTGTGGTTGGAGTTCCCAAAATGAGGGCGTGGGATGGAATGGTAGGCATCATTTACAGTGATGTAGCAGTGGTCTAAAATATTTGTGCCCCTGGTGGGGCAGGTAATGTTCTGGTGGCACTTGGGCAACACCTTCCTTCGATTGGCTTGATTGAAGTCACCAGTTACAATCAACAGGGCCTTGGGGTGTTCCGTCTCCATGGTGTTAGTGGTGGAGTACAGCACATCCAGAGCTTCCTCAACCTTTGCATCACTGGCTGGTTCGGGAATTGCACCGTCTCAGACCTTAGGACCTTACAACAGATAGTGAGGACAGCTAAGAAGATCATCGAGGTTTCTCTTCCCTCCATTTCAGACATATACACCACATGCTGCATTCACAAGGCTAACAGCATTGTGGACAAACCCATACATCCTTCATTTAAATTCTTCTCCCTCCTGCCATCTGGTAGAAGATACTAGAAGTTCAGTCTCTCACGGCCAGACTGTGCAATTGTTTCTTTCCCCAAGCCATCAGGCTCCATAACACTATATGATCACACTCTATTCCATTTGCAATTTTTTGGGCGACTTTTTGAATTGCTGCTAAAACAATGATTTATTAATGATCATTCATAGTTACATTGTAATTTATTTAAAACTGTGCCTATTGTCAGGAATTACTGTGCTGTCTTGCATGTTTTGCACTTTTCTATGCACATTATGCTGCCCTGTGTATGACTGTACTCTCGTGTTGTCTGTGTGTTCATAAAGCATCTTGATACTGGAGGAACACAGTCTCATTTTTATTGGACCAGTTGTAAATGGTAGAAATGATAAATAAAGTTATTCCACTCCACTCTTTACCTAGAGAATGGTTAGCCTGTGAAATTATCTGCCAAAGAAACAAATTGAGGCCAAAACACTGAATGTTTTTAAGAAAGAGATGGATGTAGGTCAGAAGGTTATGAGGTGAAAGCATGAACAGGGTACAAAGTTGGATGATCGGCCAAGATCATATTGAATGGCAGAGCAGGACTGAAGAGCTGAATGGCTTACACCTGTTCCTTTTTTCTCTGTTTCTATAATAAGGTGATGGGGTAGTGGTAATGTCACTTGATTTGTAACCTGAAGAACTAGTCTCATGTTCTGGGGATATGACTTTGAATCCAACAAACCAGATGGTGACAATTAAATTCAATTAGTAAATTGGAATTAAAAGCTAGTCTAATGGATAACAGGAAACCATTGTCATTTGTCTTTAGAAGGATCCAGAATAAAACACATACAAATACACACCTGTCCTGTTCGTGCCTTCAGTGGCATTTCTTAAGTGCACTGTACGTGATGTCAATTTTTTGTAAATGATTTTCAGAACAAAATAGACAAATTAGGAAAGAAAAAAGATAATTAATATTGCTAGTCACAAACTGTGGGCAGTTTTGGACATTGAAAGTCTGATATCAGTTACTAGTAGGAATGAAATATAGCAGGACTGGATGCTTACTTTAACTAAGGTTTGCTATGACCTATCAGAATATTGTGAAAAGGAAAGATTGGTGTCTCTATTGAAAACTTAGACAATGGATGTTAATCATAAGAACACAATAATTCTCTCATGTGATAATATGCCCCTTTATGCTGCCAAGACTACACTTGGAATACACCCAGCAATCAAATAAGTGATGTAAGTCTGAAATTTGAAGAAGTCAGAGCTATGTGTCATCCCCACAATTAGAAAATAAGATGACTGGTGTAGTAAAATTCAATGACTTCGAACTATAAAAAAGAGTAAAAAAGGGAATTCTGGAGATAATTAGAAGACCAGACATGAGCTGAGTCAGAGAATACAAACTTAAAAATCACACAACACCAGGTTATAGTCCAACAGGTTTATTTGAAGGCACTAGCTTTCAGAGCACTGCTCCTCAACCACCTGATGAAGGAGCAGCGCTCCAAAAGCTAGTGATTCCAAATAAACCTGTTGGACTAGAACCTGGTGTTTTGTTATTTTTAATTTTGCACATCCCACCTCCAAATCAGAGAGTGCAAGTTTGTATGATCATGATTTCTCCATAAGGAAGGTGATAAACTCTCAACTTTATCTTCAAACGCTACTATTCTGACATCATGTCTCGCAAGTTAATCATTGTTACCAATTTTGGTTGAGGTTGAATCATTGGCTATCAGGTTATCTCAAAATCTAAGATTGGCAAAATGACACAGAAACATACCATTCAGCCCAACCAGTTCATGCTGGTGTCTATGTTGCACTTAGACTCCTCACACTTTTTCTTGCATAAATCCACCAGCTGGGCCATCTATTCCTATCTCCTTCATCCACTTATCTAGTTTCCCTCTAAATGCATCTACATTATTGATTGCACCCACTCTATATACAGATTGACAAAGCCTTTGTACAACTTAATGCAGGAGCATAGGCATTAGGAGCAGGAATAGCAATTCAGCCCTACTGAGCCCACTCCATCATTTAATGTGATCATGACTGATCTTATCCTAGTCTCAACTCCACTTTCCTGCCTGCTCCCCGCAGCTCTTTATCCTGCTTTTCATCAGAAACATATCTACTTTTTTCTTGAATATGTTGATTGATTCTGCCTCCATTGCACTCTGGGGTATTGAGTTCCACAGGTTCACAACCGTCTGAGATAAGTAGCTTCTCCTCAGCTCTATCTCCTCATTGTATGTCTATGATCTCT